>NC_136503.1:15451987-15481987 GCF_053919585.1 Euprymna scolopes | reverse complement strand
TATCACCTCCTCCCATTCCTGAAACTATATTTGTTGAGTTGATGAAATTTTCCACTACATCTGTTGAATTTGGCTTTAACGATGTTATGTATAGGCAAATAGATGGTATAGCAATGGGCTCAGTCCTGAGTCCAACAATGACGAACATTTTTGTGGTTTTGCATGAGAAACAGTTATTATCTGGATTCATAAAACCGTTAGTCAACTTTAGATATGTAGACATGTTTTGCCTATTTAATAATGAAATGGAGGAAAATCATTTTTCTCATTAAATAGCATACATCCCGCGTTAAAGTATACGTATGAAGAAGAGTGTAACTCGTCTTTAATTTTCCTTGGTGTATTGGTAACAGAATCTCCTCCAAATTACTTTACATTAATATATCGTAAACCCACGTTTACAGGATTGTATACACGTTGGGATTCGGTTTGCAGTACTAAACAAAAGATTAATCTAATTTGCACCCTAACCCATCGAGCTCTTATGATTTCTTCTAAAACAAAATTGGATAAAGAACTGAAAATTATTACTGACACTTTATCCATCGATGTGATTAGGTCAGTCATCAAAATGAAAATGACCGATTTTTCCCAAACGGTGACTAAATGTCCGATTTATATTCGCTTACCATGGTTGGGATCAGTGAGAAGTTTGCCAACTAAATCATCTCGACAGTGGAAAGATGCTATTTTGTTTCAAATATACATGTGTTCTTTTACGAAACCGTGAATGTCAACCTGTAGTAAAGACGTTCTACCCCCCCCCCTCAGCATAATAATAATGTAATTTATGAATTTAAATGTAGTTGCAGTGCTAACTACGTGAGTCGGACGTCGTTAAGACTTGATAGTAGAGCCCAACAGCACGTACCTAGCAAAATAAAGAATATGACTTACCTACCAACAGAACATTTGCTTAAAAACCCGGCATGTGCCACGAACTTTAGCGCTGACTCATTCCCTATTCTGAGTCAAGCTCATTTGACCTATCACCTGAAGATCTTGGAGACTATTCATGTTTGCTTGAAGAAACCTTCTCTCTGTAAGCAGAGGGAATGTCTCTTAGGTTTGAACGTGATCAGTCTCTAGGTGATATCATACGTATCAGTATTGTAGACATATAGGGTATCCCGTTATTTTTTTGTTCATTCTTTTCTAATACACTATATCGCTATTTTTAAACGTATCGTCTACCATTTTATTTTAAACGTCTCGTCTCCCATTTCACTCGATTTTATTAATAAAAAAAAGGAAACCACTGGATCCAACTTAGGAAAAGTATGGGCGAAACGTGTCAGATGGCCTGCCATATTAAAGTTTGTTTTTTTTAATTTTCGTTTCACACTTTTAATCATGAACATCAAAACGTGTCTTCCTGTCATGATTGCAATAAGGAAATTTTGTACCCCGCATAAATAAATATATATATATATATATACATACATATCTATACGCATATATATACACATAAATATATATACACACACACATATATATATACACACACATATATATATATACACACACACATATATATATACACACACACACACAAATATATATACACACACACATATATATATATACACACACACACATTTATATACACGCACATATATTTATATACACACACACAGATAAATACCTACAGTCTATGCTTTATCTCTAACCACAAAAACTAAGATCCATGAATGCGTGCATCATTGTTTTTACTTTCCACTATAGCATTAATGTGATCGAAGTGGTGTCTACAATCCCTAGATAACACTTTTTCATCGACCTGCAAATCGTCTCATGGATTTGAATTGGTTGTTCAAGAATGACTTCTTTTTTACTATACAATCGCAGTGCACACGTACATCCTAATAGGCTAAACTAGACTGCCAGTGGATGTACCTGTTATTTTAACCCAGTAATTCACATATGTTGCACACATATACTCCCCCCCTCTGTTATGGCTTGCAATAAGCCACAAAGAAAACAAAACAACGGAATAGAGTTTAAACAATGTATTACTGGAACAACAACGTAAAAAGGTTACAACTGAAAAGAGTAGTAAACGTCACCGAGCAGGCGAGGGTCGCTCTGGTGTTTAATCCACACCTGGGATCAAAAGGTCTATGGTTTATATAATGGATAGAACAGTCAATTTGGAGGGTGATTCCCCCACAACACTCTCCCACACACGCATACATTAATATGCCACTGAATAATTACTGGTGTGTTGTGAAGAGATACCAACTAGAAGCCATTTAATTTTGTTTAATAAAGACATTTAATTTCTTAATCATAATGACATCGCTAATTGGATTTCTGTTATGGAAGAGTATCCGACTGCAAGTAAAAAAAGTTATTAAAATCTGCAATTCTCAACTTTATTCCTATGTGAACTGAGATTATCTTACCTAAACAACATTAAAACTTTTTTTAAAAATGTGGAGAACTAAAAAATTATTAAAGAAGAGTAAAGAGTGTGTCTTTCTCACATTCACCCACATATTGCAGCAGTAGTTAAAAAAACACCAGGCACAACTGCTCCACTGACGTTCACCATTAGTATTTTATACCATATATTGAATGCAGGATATGTTGATCCATGTGAAAACTGTCTCCTTATATATTTGATGTAATGAAATATAATGATATATAAGTACACCCGGGTCTTTCCTCCTGCGATATTGTGATTGACTGCACACGTACATCTTAATGCGCTGAAGTAGACTGCATGTGGATGTACCCGTTGCTTTAACCCAGTAATCCCCCCCACACACATACTCAACTGTGTCGCAGAATAATGCATTAATTTTTTTTGGGGGGGGGTGAAAGTAACACATTATTTGTCCTACTTGGAGTTGTCCGGGATCAGTAAATATAAATTAATATATAATATTTTATCTTTTTGACTATATTCTTTTTCAAAATAATTTTTTCTCATTATTGTGAAAGCAAGTACGGAGAACACAATTATCCGGAAGCAAGTGTGTCGTTGTGTTTCGTTGTCCAGTATCACATTTAAAAGAGATAGCTCTAATATATGAATTACGTTATAATTATTTTTATGTATATTGAAACAAGAGGAATGAGTTGGGCGGGGATAAAGAAGGATTAAGAAGAAAAATGAAAAACATGAGAGAGAGAGAGAGAGAGAGAGAGAGAGAGAGAGAGAGAGAGAAAGAGATAAAATAAATAAGCAAATGGAGAGAGAGGGAGAGAGAGGGGCGGGAGGGAGGGATAGAAATTTTAATAAAAATATATTACACACAGTATTTAACTTCTATTTAGACTTATATAGTCCCGGACAATGCCGGGTAGCTTTGTTAGTTTAAACAAAAACATTGTGCTGGACTTCTGGATTGATTAGCCTCAACCCTGAGCAAAGTTACATCAATGGCAGATCAAATGAGAGAAAATTATCTGCGTTGTTATGGCCATGCAAAGAATGAGTAAAAATGACAACACTATCTTAAAAATAAGATTCGGGATTGAAGTCGCTGGAAAAAAGCTGAGAAGATGGCTGAAACATAGGTGATTGGATAAACTATGACGTTGTCTCTGGCTTTAGTAGAGCAATTTTGGGCGATGATAACAGATTTCAGTATTGCCAAACGCCACACCAACAATTAATATAAATTGGGGTATAAAAATTGTTTCAGCGAAGGAAGAAAATAAGGTCTCTCTCTCTCTCTCTCTCTCTCTCTCTCTCTCTCTATATATATATATATATATATATATATATATATATATATATATATAGTCTTTTAAGTTTTTAACCTTTAAAACTATACAAAAAAAAAAGAAAATTTTATCATTCGTTAGAAAACCATCTAATCAGTATGTTATTTAATCACCTGCAATCACTGCATCAACTCGCTCTCGAATTTACTATAGTACTAATAATTTATTTTTTAAGGGATCATCAGTTGTTTACCATGGAACACTGTTTCGGGGATTTAAAAATAAAACAGTCTATTACATCATGGCTCCCCAGCAGTGTTGATCAAACACCACTTCCCTTAATCTTAGGAAGAAGACATGTTACAAACATATATATATATATATATATATATATATATATATATATATATATATATATATAGACAACATGCATGTCAAAATGGAAATAAATTAAACATAAAAGTATAAATCACATTTCAATCTGCGGCCGATTTCTCGATTGGATAAACCAGAAAGGTGGAGATTAATGAGCTCCTGATGATCACTAAGAGAAAGTCGTGGCATATGGACAAGGCACAGTGCCACTTTGAAGTAGAGGGCTATTATCGGGGACATAAGTTGGAGGGATATTATGAAGGGAGATAACAATTACGATTAGGTGACTATTTTCAATTTGTTTTAAGCTCATTTGTTGCTTCGGACTTTTTTTTAATTGATGTGAACACTAGGATACTTCAATTAAAAGTCAAATATGAACATGTAAAATTATAGAGGAATAAAAGGCAAAGCAAATGATGTATAGGTTGTCTAAACAGTTAGATTAAATTTTGCTTAAATTTGTTGTTTTTAAAAAAATGACCAGTACAGACTTCCTTTTTGGTGCCACAGTATATATATATATATATATATATATATATATATATATATATATATATATATATATATATATATATATATATATATATATGTCTCTCTCTCTCTCTCTCTCTCTCTCACACACACACAAACACTATATATATATATATATATATATATATATATATATATATATATATATATATATATATATATATAAAATATTATTCGAATGTTTTCTTTATTCCTCGTACACATTTTTGTGAATTATTCCATGGGTTACTTATTTTTCTGCCTTTGGATTATTATGGACCATCTTCTTCCAATTACGGGATTTCCTGGGATTTTACTTGTACAAATGGAAATTCTTTTAACTTTCTTTAAGTTTTACATTTGGATTTTACCGTCACTGGATTTTTTTATCTTCCACCAGACTATCCATTCTTGTGTAATCACCTTTTTCTTCACCATATTCTCTCTGCTTCACTTTTTTTGTTATCAAGTAAGATGTTTGACTTACTTGTTGTTTCATCAAATACTTCTGCATGCAAAATCCGATCCCGCATTTTGCTAATTCCTACCCTCTGATGAGAAGGAAAGTATTTCTTCGAAACTCCGCGGATTAAAGACTATCCTTTTATCTAGTGTTTCCTTTTCAGATTAAATATGTTTTTAACTCATTTCAAAGTGTTTTTTTTTAACATATTTTATTGACTGTTTGCTCATATATATATATATATATATATATATATATATATATATATATATATATATATATATATATATATATATATATACATCTGTCTATATATATCTGTCGATCTGGCTGGCTGTCTGAATCTCTCTTTCTCTCTCTCTCTCTTTCTCTCTCTCTCTCTCTCTCTCTCTCTCTCTCTATATATATATATATATATATATATATATATATACATTTATTTACTAAATAAGTTCAAATGTATTGATAACAGAAACTAAAAAACAATATATTTTCCAAACCTCTGAAAATATATGCAGAGTTTTTATAAGTAAAATTATATAAACACCAGAAAGTCTCAATGTGGATCGATCAATGTTTCGACGTCAACATGTCTCGTCAGGGGTCTATACACCCCTGACGAGACGTGTTGGTTGATCCCCGTAGAGTTTTCCCAATATTTATATAATTTTACTTACATAGTATGTAAAATCCTCTTTATTTCATCATGCTTTCACTCTCTTTTATCATCCACCCGGTAACTAAAGGCAAACATTGACCGTTCCGAAAAAAAGGCAAACAGACTTCTTTTTTCTGTTTGCACCTTAGGAAAGGGAAACTGCGAGGACATTGAATTTCTCAATGGTTCGGCAATGTTTGAAGAACATCGGCTTCATTCTGACACATACAAGTGACAGACTGGTTGCCATAGGGACTAACAGGTCCGTTTATTTTTTTACTTCTACCTCTCCCCGCCATCGATCTCCACCTCTTGCTTAAAACTTGTCGAAAGCAGCAGCAGCAGCAGCAGCAACAACAAGTAACTCTCAAATAGAAAGTCCACAACTTGCAATTCATAATAAACTCTTTTTTGAAAGCACATTCGATCTAGGATCAATGTATCTATAAATATCTTTTTCCCTTTTTGTAAATCAAATGCAATCAAAATCGTTGCGGATATATTAAGCAAATGATAAGGGGACCCACAACAGTTAAGGGACAGGATTTTCCTAACGAATAGAAAAAATCCACCCCTTTATGGTACAAGTCTCCACATGCTGGAAAATGTTTTTTACTCTAATTGCTTCTTTTCTTGTGCTGCTTGTCTTTGGAATTTCTTCCCTGTCTTGTGAACTATACTAACATGCAGAAATTTAAATGTAATGTGAACAAACATCTTGCTGCATAACTCTCCACTTAGGATGAACGCTACAAATCTTGCTTATAATAACAACATGCCCTTACGTTTTAGTTGTATGTCTTGTTTGGAATGAACAAAAGTAAGAGAAAAAAGCAATCTGCGGAGTAAATGTGGTATTATGGCAACAGGTGAAATGAAAGTGATAATCATAAGGTAAAACAATAAGAGAAGCAATGCTTGAATGGATGAGTCAAAATGCTTTTCGTTTAGAGCAGGACAGACAGAATATGATCACCGGCTCTCCTACTTTCATGAATTTTATTTTTTATTTGCTAATAAATAATTCAAAGTATAATATCTAATTCCTCTTCAGTCGGAATAGAAATGATCTTTAAGTATTTTTGTCACTATCCAAACAGATGGAGTTTTACCCCATTAAAACCCGATTTTGTATTTAATGTTGCTTTTGTGGCGAAGTAAGTTATTAAGGACGTTTTCAAATAGCAGTACAAACAAAAAGTGTAAACTTTGGGAAAAGAAACTCTCTTGTCTTCTAATGTTATATTCACCAACCTGAACCATCTGTTTATCTATCTATACCCTTTGTGTGTGTGTGTGTGTGTGTGTGTGTGTGTGTGTGTGTGTGTGTGCTGATATTCATATTAAAAAAACATTTTTCTATTTATTTATTTATTTAGATATTTATTTTCTTCCCCACAGAAGCAAATGTGACACAAAGTCGTTTTTAATGCGGGGAGGGGGGGGGCAGCTCACCTAAAACAAGGGCACTCTGGTAGTATCCAAAAAATAGTAATTGTCCCAGTATGAAGGGTTTCCCCCACACTGGCCAAGGACCAATTAACTTATGTGAAGCATTAGATCAGATACTACACATTGATCCTGTCGCGAAGGCCAAGAAAGGTAAAGAATCATCTTTTTTAATTTATTTAAAAAGAAAATACGACTTTGTTATACATGGATCGTGGAAAAGATCGAGCTAATTTGCATATTCTTTTAAACATTTATTTTAATTAATTCCCTCTTGTATTTTTTCGGTTTTATTATAGGATAATCATCTTTAGTTAACTGTTACGTGTAATTATATTCATGCAGATATTCTACATGATTTATACTTGCTGAATATTTGCGTAAAAAGATTATAGTAAACACAAACGTCTTTCTCTATATATTTATGTATGCGTATATATATTTCTTAAACTTTATATCTGGGTTTTAGCCCGGCCGCCTGCTAGTATATCTATAAAAGTGAAAATGTGTATGTGAAGACACTTATCAACCTATATACTCAACGAATATTTGATTTACAGACTTGAGATTTCGTATATAGGATTTCCAGACATGTAGAAAACTTTTAATCGGTTTTCATACCGAAAAAATGTGCTGCTAAGAAATCAAAATTAGCAAATTTATATGTGGTAGTTGTCAGATTTTTATCTGTTTGTCAACTGTTTCATGATTGTGCATGCACAGTCAAGAAACATGACATTACTTATGTTAAGGATAAATCAGTTTGACAACACAATAAAAGCTGGTCTAATGGTTATCGTACTTGACTCACTGCCTTTAGGTTTTGGTTTCGATCTCAGCTTGAGTATTATTAGTTTTTACTTAAAAGAAATGAACTGTTTCGAAAAAAACATAATACTCACACGCACATGTCTCAGTTTCTTTCCGTTTTTGTTTTTTTTTTTACCTCATTTTTATTTAAAAAATTTAGCATTACAATATTTCTGTTTATAATAAATAAGAAATCTGCAGTAATCAAAATATAATATTTATACGTATTTTACACTCGGGCAACGCCAGGCCGCATGCTAGTATATATATATATATATATATATATATATATATATATATATATATATATATATATATATATATATATAGCATAATCACGTTGACACGCCAGTTCTCGTTAGATCGCTGAAGTTAAGCAACGCTGAGCTTGGCTAGAATCAGATGGGTGGCCATTTGGGAATTCTAGGCACTGTATGTGCTTTCTACTGATCTCGGAATTTTTTCAGTCGTCTTGAACCTCCACTTGCCACTGGTATTTAAAAATGTTGACTCGGGAGAGATGAGGTTGGAGATTGCACAACTCTTGCCACAAAAATTTCACGCATAGACCCTCTTACAATGAATATCCATAGTCTGTCAAGACTGAAAGAAGCTTTATATATATATCGGAAAATTAAAGTGTTGTAAAATCAATGCAATGTATACTAAAAATCACATTTATTTCGATACAAATGAAAATTTCTTTACTTCATAGAGTTTCAAAGAATGGCTCTTCTCCTCAGTGGAAAAATCGTAATATAAAATGGCTATAATTTTGCACATAAATTAAAACCATTCAAAATGTGGGGGATGTAATTCTTAGAAAATTAAAACCATTCAAAATGTGGGGGATGTAATTCTTAGAAAATTAAAACCATTCAAAATGTGGGGGATGTAATTCTTAGAAAATTAAAACCATTCAAAATGTGGGGGATGTAATTCTTAGAAAATTAAAACCATTCAAAATGTGGAGGATGTAATTCTTAGAAAATTAAAACCATTCAAAATGTGGGGGATGTAATTCTTAGAAAATTAAAACCATTCAAAATGTGGGGAATGTAATTTTTAGAAAATTAAAACCATTCAAAATGTGGGGGATGTAATTCTTAGAAAATTAAAACCATTCAAAATGTGGGGGATGTAATTCTTAGAAAATAATATATAAATATATAAGTCAAAAGGATATACCACGTGGAAACCATGCATGAAGATGGATGTAGGCGTATCAAAATTAGAAAATAGATGGGTCGAGATGTAAGTTGTAATAAAAAATTCATGATTTATAAGCTATTTTCCAAATCCGTCCTTATCCTTGGAAAATATCAGTTCATGCAGATCCATTAATGTATGAAAAAGCTCTGATGTGTATGAGCCATGTCTTACCCTCTCATATTTTATTATTATTGAAATCGCTGAAATCGCCCATTTTTTTCAATCAAATCGATTAATTGCCTGCTCTAGTTGGGGCTCACCACGGTAATTCGAGAGAATGATTCACATGTCTCTCAGCAGTGACGTAGTCCACAATATATTGTAGTTTACATTGCACTGTAGAGAACCTAGTGTTGATTTTATACAATTATTTTATATAATGACTTGAATCAAAGTTTAAAATGCAAAAGTCAAATATGTACTCTTAACAGAAACATTAATTTCGAACGCGCCCCTGTTATGTCAAAGGACCTACTGTTGGATTTATATGCTGGGCT
The DNA here is from genome assembly GCF_053919585.1 of Euprymna scolopes. Taxonomy (NCBI): domain Eukaryota; kingdom Metazoa; phylum Mollusca; class Cephalopoda; order Sepiida; family Sepiolidae; genus Euprymna; species Euprymna scolopes. The sequence goes on along the minus strand of NC_136503.1, from coordinate 15,472,335 downwards.
TTCCTGCTTTTTCGATAATAAAACTTTTCAAATGTATGCATGATGTTAGGTTGTATAAAACGTTAACATTAATCAAAATCGCCTTTTCCTTTTAATTTTTTTGATTATCGATTATCGAGACTTATCGAAAATATTCAAATACAAAACCTATCTAAGAACACTGCCAGGCACATAAAGTAAATTTATATGAAATCCTAAAAAATCGTCTTAACCGTTCAGGAGTTCACAGGAAACTCTCTCTCCCTCTAATGCACACACAGATAGACAAAGTTCCTTTTATATAATTGTAGATATTCATACTTATTTATGTTTTCTTTTGGTTAGTATACGTATGGATAGGCGTATATATCTGAGTGTGTGTCTGTATGTGTGTCTGTATGTGTGTGTGTATGTGTGTGTGTATGTGTGTGTTTAAGAACGAAAGAAACATTAGACTGGTTTGTAGTGACAATATGACAACCACTCTTGTAGGATTGGCTATCACATTTTAATCATCTGTCCAAAGATTGTCATTCATAGCTTATCCGATTGTGATGACCACAGACTCGTACGGACATCAATGGATGCCGACAGACTAAGCTAAAAGTACAAAGAATTTCTTCTTACCTCACTAGAAAAATGCCTTTAAATAGTCCAAAAGAAACAAACTCCAAAAATCACTTCACTAGTTTTGATTGCATTTATTTTAAAACGTTTCGCCCTCGATCTTAATTCTTAAAAAAACTTGCTTTGTCAATGTCGGTTTGTTCATTATTTATTCATTTGTTGATGCAAATCGCTCTAGACAAGGCGTGAAGCCACGTGATGTAAGAAGATAACAAGAACGAAAGATGATTTTCGTAAGACAAGAGATGCCGTGACTAGCAACATCACATCTGTTAGAGAGGCGCGCAGAGAAAAACATAGGGTTAATCAAATGACGTATACATTTTTGTATTATATCAAGAAACTTCGAATGGGACGGAGATACCCCAGCTCAAGTATGACAACAGTACTTCATATATGGGCTAGTAGATTTGTAGAGGTCTCAGGCGTAAGAAAATGTTTAGGCCAATAGAAAACCATATTCTTTTATTCTGCTGTTCTTCCCATTCATCTGTTTTTGATTATAGATATTTTGATTGGACTATTGTTCTCATCTTGAGATTTATTTATGCAGCGTTTCGGTCGGTGTAGCCTCTTACCTTTGTCAGGCATTCTAGAAAAAGAAAAGAGAAAAGTTACTTGTTCAGAAGATGGTTTCGTATTTTTGGAGATTTTTGTTTTGTTTTTATTTATTTTATTTTTTTTTTGCCGCGGTTTCGTATATGTGAAAAAAAAAATTGGTTGACAAGGGGAGGTAACTTTAATAAAGTTTGACGGAAATGTCTCCCTTTTTACCATTGAAATTTTAAGGAGGGGTTTTATGATTTCTGGGTTTTCTTTATAAAAGGGGCATCACTCTGTATTCAGCAACACAGAATTACTTCTTTTTGTCTGAAACAAAAAATAAAGATTTGGAGAAAAAACACGGCATATTTAAAAAAAACTCAAGAACAAAGTGAATTGTAAATAAAAGAACTGCTGGATCCTGATAAAAGCAAAACGTCAAACCAGACTAAACAAATCAAATCAACATTCACGTTAGGTAGGTTAAATCGGTTTCCTCCGAAGGGGGAGGTTCGTGGGAATATAAAATTCACGAGCGATCTCCAGTCACTTGCTGTGAATTCTTACAAAATGTCAAAGCAAAAGTATAAATGAAATTTCAAAAAGCCATTCAAACAAGAACAGTAATGAAATGTCTAAAGGACATGAATAAACAAAGGAATAAAACTAACGACCATCAAACGTCATAAAGGATCGGTGAAAGCGTTTATTTAACGATTACTAAACGTTTGTCTTGTGATTTCATTTTATCATCTGACTAGCTGGCAGTATGGCGTTGCCCGGTCGTACAATACGCTTAAACATGATATTTTAATTTATGCAGATTGCGTATGTATAGAATTAATCTTCAATTGATTATTATATATCACCAGAAGTAATTTGCCCGATGGACTAATTCACAATAAATAAGTAAATAAAATAAAATATTAATGATAATGTTATTAATCAAATTCCGTCTGTGTTTGTTTACAATATCACGTCAGCTGATATTTGGGGTTGACGATAAATATCTTATTAAATTCACTTCTGATTAATGTTTACTTTTAAAATATACAAACGAAGAAATAATTTGCGGTGATTTTAAATGGTAGCTCTTCTTTTATCGTAAACTGAACTCATTTATAAGAAAAAAATTAAAATAAAATAGGGAGGTACATCCGAGCTTGAACAGGTGCGCATTCGATCTCTAGCCAAATGCTCTAATATGAAGCTATATCTCCAGATTATAATAAATCTGTTTATTAAGAAGAAATGATTTGCTAATATTTTATTATCTCCCTTGGCTGGTGTAATGTAAAATATTCCCCTGTAAAAATCATTCTTTTTATCTATAAGAGAGTAAAGCTATTTTTAAGATCGATTTTTTTTTATTTTCGATACTTTTCGGGTGAATTTCTGTACAAAATATATCTAAGAACACTGCCAGAAACATTAATTACATTTATGTGTAATTTATAAAAGATAGTCGTTTCGGAACCTCTGAGAAAGGAACTCATACACACACACACACACACACACACACACACACAAAGTGACTTTTATATAATAGTAGAGATATGTTTTTAAAAGGTTTTGCACAAAGAGTCAACAATTATTTTGACTTAAAATAAAACTTAAACACTTTTATGCGCTTCTTCAACGTTGATTATATCACTGGTATGATAATGGTGCGTAATACTGTGAGACACAACGAATAATAATAATTGGATTTGCTTTTACATGTTCAACCATTACTTTAAAATTCTTATTTGCTTTTATGCTATACTAGCTGCATCTGTTGACCGGTGTTGCCCGGTATTATATTACGCTGTACTCAAAAGAATGACAACACCTTCGTCTATAAAAAAATATACGACACCTTTATTGTGATATCAATTGTGAGTGACGATGCGTACGAGTAGGGAAGAGGATGGTAGGTTTTGGTCAGAGAACATGCGCACTCCTGAACTCGGTCACTGACTCAGTCTCTGCTCGTCAAGCTTTTCTTAAATTTCACTCTCTCGCCTTTTCTCTTCATTCTTCTCTCTTCCCCACCCACACCTATTTTATACCCACCCCTCGTTTATACATTTCATTTTCTGGTAAACCTTATTAAATTTCCATCATCTCGAGGCACTAATTCCAATATTTTATGCTGCATCAATCGTTTCCATGGAAATGACGTTTACACTCCTAGTTGCTTAAAGACCATCCAATGGCTGCATTTTTTATGAAGTAACAATTTATTGAATCAGCACTTCTTCAGTTTCAATCGTTTAATATTGACATTGACGATTAGATTCCATTTGCCATCGTAAAACCTCTTTCTTCAGATTATTACGCCATAACCTCTTCAATATATTTTGTCTCGATCGTGTTTGCACATACGACAAATCTATCTGTACGATGTTGGAGTTCTGTGATTGTAACATTGTACTTTGATAGCAAAGCAAATTATGTAATAGTTACATTTATTGTATTTACGGCATAATGTGATCACCGAAGTTAAGCAACGATAAACTTGGCCACTACAAAATGGGTGACCATTTGGGACTTTCTGGTGCTGTATGTGCTCTCTGCTTATCTCGGCATTGTTTCCAGTCGTCCTTGGACTCAAACAGCGCCGATTCAAGTGAGGTGTGGTTAGGGATTGTGCAACCATTGCTACACAATCACATACGCAGCTGCTCCTACAGGGGATATCCTTTGTCTTACATATATTGTTCATTTGTGAACGTGGTTGCAAATGAGTGTTGTCATAATTAGATCGATTTGTTAGAAATAAAGATGAGTATTTTGAAATGAAAATCTCTATTTCTACAAATCTCTATCTCTATAAAAGGCACTGTGTGCGTGTGTGTGTGTGTGTGTGTGTGTGTGTGTGTGTGTGTGTGTGTGTGTGTGTTTTCCTATGGACTGAAACAGCTGAACCTTTTTTTTTACATTTAATTTTAATGCGTCTGTCAGTGTTCTTAGGTTTTATATCGAAAATCGATACTTGGAAAAAAATCTGATTAAAAAAAGAACAGTCTGATTTTGACCAAAGTTAACCCCATTATACAGCATAACATCACAAGTGCATTTTAAAAGATTTACCACCGAACAAATAAAAGAGCCTGGCGTATGAAATCAATAGTAACATTTGTGATAAGACAGGGGCGCGTTCGAAATGAATGTTTCTGTTTAGAGCACAATTGAACCATGATATTTGACTTTTGTATTTTAAACTTTAATTCAATCCCTTACATAAAAATAATTTTATAAAATGAACAGTACGTCCTCTACAATGTATCGTGATTAAGTCACTACGGGAAGGCATGTGGATTTTCCTCCCGATGCACCGTGGTAGCTCCCCAACTAGAGCAGGCAATCAACAAATTTAATTGAAATATGGTCGCTTCCACCGATTTCGATGACAATAAAGCATTGGAACTGTAGAACATTCGTTGCTCCTCATTCAATCACGGGCAACGTTGGTTCTCCCTGCTAGTGTATATTAAAACAAAGAGTGATACTTATACCAGGATATTTGATCAAAAATTAAGATTAGCCAACGGCATTTGTTTTATTATTCTGATTATAAAAACATAATCCAGCAAGTGTGTTATGAAAAGGGAGAGACCCCAGTAAGTAAGAAAGGAAAGCAAAACTAGATAAGTTTGACAATGATATTAGGAAAAGGCTAGGATCGAACCCAGTAAGAAAAGTTTAAAAAAGAATACATATTGAAATCCTAGGAATGCAGAACGAATTTCATTGTTCTCACAAATAACTAAATATTATTTATGTCAGATATTTAATTTATGACTGCAGTTGATTGTTCATTCTTTTAGAAATAACGAGATATTACATATGTCAGTTAAAAGAATTAACAATACGTGTTTTAAACAACGATGAACAAATAGGTTAGATATATATTAAACAACGATGAACAAATAGGTTAGATATTGGACAATTCAAATTGGGAATTCTTTGCTTTCCAAAAGTGTGTTTGGACATACATAGGTAAAGTCCACGCGAATAAACTTCATGTGGCGAAGACATGCCTCTGACGTTATCGTGGAAGGAGATCCTCAATATATTGAGACAGGGTTCGAGGTTAGAGAGAAGAGTTGGAGTTAGTCAGACAGACAGTGAGAGACAGAGCCAGCGAGAGCTCGAGTCGGCCACACTGGGAGCTGATGCCTCTTAGACACGAAGGGGGGAAGAGGAGACCATGTAGTCGTAAAGGCTTGAATCCCTGACTATCATCAATCATCCAGCTGATATGAATAAAGAATCATCCATATTTTAAACTGTTGTCTCCGTCTGTCATCGTTCCACTAAAAGGAAGAGGTAAATGTGTTTTGTCTAATCATGTTGTAAACACAATTTGTATAACCCCCTTCCAAGTAATGTGCCCTCCTCCATCATCAGTAATGATTTTCCGCCTCTGACATAAAAGAACTGTATTACACATTTCTCTCCTTCAATAATGAATTCGCATCTCCTATGTGTTATAAATATGAACTGTGTGTGTAATGCATATAAATGTCATTATCATGCTTTGTTCTGAGTCTCCGTTATATAATGTCTCAATATGTACCCCGCTACAAAACAAAGTAACCATACGCACATTGAATTGTCTATTAATGATTATAAAACTGTGATAGCACAAAAGGCACAAATACGAAGAGCGTTCTGTGAGTAATGCCTCCTATTCTTTTTTATACAGCCCGAATAGATCAGAAAGGATAGCAAACTGCATTGTTAAGTTGATTGAATTATGCATTCATGACCTGAATGTTTCATCTCTTTGTTGCAGATATTCACGGTGTGAGACTTTAAGAGAGCAACCACTGTCATGGACGTGCGTTAGAAGCAGAGATGCGCCATTGAATTCCTGACAAAAGTGCATTGAAAATGGTGGTGACTACGTAGAAAAATCTGGAGCACGAAAGGTCGCTCGTTTTAATGGTGCCACCCCCGTTTTCGTAGTTCTCCAACTTTTTTAGTAAAAAAAAATAGGAGGCTTACTTTTGGAACAACCCTCGTAATCGGTAATATTACACCATGTGTTCTAAAGATTATTCGGTTGAATTATATTAGTAAACTTATATACTTTCTTTTATTTTTGTCTTTCTTGCTATCTTTCTTGTTATAGTTTTTTTTTTGTTTTCATTTTTAAGTCTGTATTCCTTATTTCATTTTAATCCTATGTCTTTTACTCGTTTATGAACTTTCCCGTTTCGAAGTTTCTCTGTCGTTCTTTATTTCTCACCAATGCTTAAATCCATACGACTCCATTTATGTTCTTTTTTTGTTAGATACTACATTAAACTTCCATCATCTCGAGGCACTAATTCCAATATTTAATGCTACATCCATCATCAATCGTTTCCATAGAAACGGTTTCAACTGCTGATTGCTTTAAGTCCATCCAATGGCTGCATTTTTGCTATGAAGTGACAATTTGTTGAATCAACACTTTTTCATTTTCAACCGTTTTATATTGTCATTGTCGATTAGATTCCACTTGGCATCGTAAAATCTTCTCTTTCCTCAGATTGTTACACCATAATCTCTCTTTGGTTTGCTATATCACCTCATTCCGACTCCAATTCCCAACTTAACTTCAGTGGTCTAATGGGATCCCACGTGTTAGCATGATTATGCTGTATTTAAAAAAAAAATGGATGATCGTAGTTAGAATGACGAAGACCATCTGATAATCCTAGCGGAATAATGGATGACGTGCTGAATTATGAAACAAAGGTTGCGTAATCCTAACCATTCCTCTCCTGAGTCGACACTGCTTGATTTCGTATTCCCAAATTGGTCACCTATTTTAGTACTGACTGAACAATGCTTAACTTTAATATATTGATAAAATACTGACTTAAAGACAATTTTTTTATATTGATGGAAGGGGACTATCCTCTATCAGCTGCAATGATGACGAAGGAATTACTCGACATCGTCGGCGCCCATAAGATATGTTGACAGAACCACTCATTTTCTCCAGGATCATGCTTGAACCGAGTAACAATCCCGCCAATCATTTAGGGAAATTGAACCGAAGATGTAAAGTTTAGTTGTTTTGTCAAAAAAGTTTTGGGTATAATAAAATTCAATATACAAAATGGATTTCGACGTATGAGGTTTCGCCAGAACTAAGTTGTTTGGAAATCCACCGATGATTTTTTTTATAGTTGTGAAGACTTTGTGCAGAACCAACCATAATTTTTTGGTATTACTGCTAATCTTTGTCGATGCGGATGTCTGCCACAAGACAGAGCATGCAGTAGACTGCAGATTTTTACACACACACACACACACACACACACACACACACACACACACACACACACACACACACACACACACACACACACAAGGCCTGTCTAAAAAATATCCGACCTTAGTCCAGAAAAAATATTTCACATACATGACGGGGGTTGGTCCCTAATCCGTTTTAAAGTAGGCCTTTTGTGCTTACACACACTTAGCCTACCATTCTTCCATTGCTAGAAACTCACCTGGAAGTCTTCTTTTGGAATGGTGTTCATCTCCGCCGTAGCGTTCCGCATCATCTCTTCTCTACTATCTAAACGGGATCCTTTCAATGGCGTCTTCAATTTTAGAAACAACCAGAAGTCGCAAGGAACAATGTCTGGAGAGTAGGGAGGTTGGAGTACGACTGAAATCCCATGTTTGGCCAAGAAATGTTGGATCAATTGGGATAAGTGTGCGAAGGCGTTGTTATGATGCAGTTGCCAGTCCATATGTCTGGTCTTTTGCAGAGACGCCGAAAAAAAACATCTTGATAGAGATGCCGGAAAACATCTTTATAGTACCCCTTTGTCACTGTTTGTCCTTCCAGTGTGTATTCCTGATGCATACTTCCGTGGATATCAAAGAAGACAGTTAGCATCACCTTTATTTTGTTTCGTACCTGTCACGCTTTTTTAGGCTTTGGAGACTTGGGACGCTTCTATTACAACTGTTTTTTTTTTGTTTTTGTTTTTCTGAGTTGTACCCATGACTCATCTCTAGTTATTACGGTGTTCAGAAACTCAGGATCAGTGTTGGCGGTGTCCAGAAGGTCCTGTGCAACTTTTGTTCCGGCGCCAACAACTTAGACACAAATTTCCAAGCCACTTTGTTCAAACCATCACGCAAAATTTAATGTGAAGAATCTTTACTCGCTCCAATCTCATGAGCAATCTCCCCACACGGTCAAACGACAAGATAGCCGTTGGTCATCACAAAAATGTCACACCCTCTCAAGAACAGCTGCATTCCGAGACGTTTATAGCCTGTCAGAACGCTGGTCACTCTCAGCTGATATGGTTGAACCACTCCTTCATTTGTTACACCTATCGAATCTTCTTCAAACATCTGCTGAATTTTACGAATTGCTTCGCATTGAGAATCACCAAGCCTTTGAGAAAATGCTGATATAGTACCATTGCTTAACACGTTCAATCATCTTGAGAGAATCGGTAATCCGACGAACACGTTATATAGCACCTCACTCGGCGACCGACAGGCAGCGATTGACGCACTAGAAAGGGTGATAAAATTCACTCATGCACTTGAAGGTGTCTTCCTTCAGTGTGTAGTGTGCCGCCGCACTATTGTCTCTATTTCGCACAGGAAAAATAACGGTCGGGTATTTTTAGACAGGCCTTGCGTATATATATATATATATATATATATATATATATATATATATATATATATATTGGCAGCAGGTCATTATGTAGTTTGATTGAACATGAGAGAGTTATTCCCTTTTCCGATCTTGTTGGATATCTTTTTTATTTTCCGAGCAGTCTTTTCAATTTCGGCAGGCGCATATACAGAATCCCGTCTAGAAGTTGTTGGTTGACCATATTTTTCTCAAAAATTGCTCCTGACGACAATCGGATGCCCGATAGAAAGCGCTTGAGAAAAATATGGCCGACCAACAACTATGGGCGCCATTCTATATATATGCCGAAATTAAAAAGGCCGCTCGGCAAATAGAAAAGATATCCAACAAGATCGGAAAAAGAAATAACTGTGTCATGTTCAATCAAACGTATATATATATATATATATATATATATATATATATATATATATAATCTTAATTGATTAGTTAACTTCAAGTATATTCTTAGCATGTTCCAATACATTTTTTTAAATTGATAATAACGTGTGTACACTTTATAAATAATAAACAAAATTATATAAACACCGTAAGGAATCTATGCGAATCGATCAACGTTTACAACGTTTCCATATTAAGTCAGAACTCCAAATGAATCCTGCAGTTAAAAAAATAACTTTAAAATATGTTTAAAATAAAACCATTGTTTGAAACCTTGATTGATCCGCGTAGACTCTTGACAACGTTTTTAGTCTTTCGTTTGGAAAATTAGTTGGTCAGAATCTCAAGTAATTTCCTGCTATCGCTGAATCAATTTGCTCTCACAAATTCATAATCATCCTTATGTTATTTCAGTAAACATTGTTTCGGCTATTTAAAAACAAAACCACTATATTAATTATTATATTTATTTAAAAGAAAATTTTGTTATATATGGGTCGTGGAATTGCATTCATCTGCAAAAAGATCTAATTTGCATATTCTTTTAAACATTCAATTTCATTAATTCCCTATTAGTTTTTTTCCAGTTTTCTTGCTGGATGATCATCTTTAGTTTACTATTACGGGTAATTCATGCAAATATTCTATTCTACATGATTTATACTTGCGTAATATTTGCGTTAAAAGGTTATAGTGAACAAAAATCTCTTTCTATATGTATTTATGTATGCCTATATATATACAAACACACACACATACATAATATATATAGAAACAGCTTTATGTTTACTATAACTTTTTACACAAGTATTAATCATGTAGAATATCAGCAAGAATATAATTACACATAATAGTTAACCAAAGATGATTATATATATATATATATATATATATATATATATATATATTTGTTTAAAAAATTTCCCTGCTAAACTCCTCTTAGTTTATAGGGTATTCGGACCTATGCGAAACTTTATATTTGTTTTAGCCGGGGAAACCGGTGCAAAAGTGTGAACATTAAAGAAAATGAAAATTACCAGGTGAAGGTCGAACGACGGCATTACGAATATGCATGCGTAACGTAATAGGTATTGGTTCATGTTTTCATTTTTAGCCTTGCAACAAACATGTCTTCATAGCTCAGGCATTAACGTCAAAGGAAAAAGTAAATCGTAAGCTAAACGTTTTGGTTTCAATTCTCAGTTGTGGCGCACGAGTGATTTTCTTTTTTTTCTTTTTTAAATTCATTACTATATATATTGGGTCCAACATAATATAATAAACAATACGAAATCTGCAACGATTAAAATATCATATTTCAGCGTATCTTACAACCGAGCAATGCCAGGCGGCCTGCTAGTATATATATATATATATATATATATATATATATATATATATATATATATATATATAGTTTGTCTCTCTGTCTGTTCCATTTTATCTCTACACCTAGTGAGCCGATCTGGGATAAATTTTGAATGGACCTTTGTAATTATATGGTGTAATTATATTAGTTAGAAAACTAATTATTATGGTATCTATTTGATGCACAGTAAGAAATTATCATTTAAGGCAAATATAGCACAAGTTTAACTATATTCAACCATCAATTTTGCATAAAGTACTCATTCTACGTCAACGGCCTATAAATTTTGCCCGTTGCATGACTGCTCGCGTTTGTAGGGGCGACAGATGCTCAGACTCCTTTAGCGTTGGACACAGCGTCAAGCAAGGCTGTGTCCTCGCGCCAACTCTGTTTACAGTCTTCCTTGCTGCTGTCCTGAAAAGCAATTTTGCTCGGTGTTAACGCGATAAAATATCTAATATATATATATATATATATATATATATATATATATATATATATATATATATATATATATATATATATATATATATATATATATACTAGCAAAACTACCCGTCATTGACTGGGTTCAAAAACAGCCTACAGAAAATGGACTCTGATTTAAAATATGATAGGTTATGACAAGGAAGGGTTGTAAAGACATAGCTTCGAATTTGGGGGTATCAAAACCAAAGCAAAATATGATGAAATAAAAGTAAAATAAATAAACCTCATAATTTATTATACCATACCTGTTCACACTGAAACACTTATCACAATATTCTGTGGATCTATATTAAAAAACCTTGTTAAACTTTGTGGTATATTTTCATTCTATAGCGGTCAGGCGCGAACGAACACCCCATAATTTTATTATACCATATTTCTTCAAACTGAAACATAATTATCAATGTATACTTACACAGATAGATATGAAAAGTCTTTATTAAAGTTTGTGTCTATTTCCATTCTATGGAGGCCAGGCGCAAACGCAGACCCCACAATTTTATTATACCATCCCTATTTAAGTTAAAACATACTTATCAAAATATTATTATGTACATCTATATCAAAAACACTTGTAAACGTTTTTTTTTTTTTTTTTAATTTTTAAATGTTTTATTTCCATACTTTGTGGACCAGGCGCGTACGCAAACCCCACAATTTTAATGAATCATCATTATGCCAGATCATACATACCCATTACTGTGTCTTGATACATCTTCTATCATTATAGGTGATCAGTTTTCTATAATAGTCAACCATATAGAAGCCTATTCGTGACCAGACACGCACACAGACATTCAGCTTTATATTATAGATAAATATAATATTGCTTTAGATAATATAAAAACGATTTCAATAATAATAATAATAATAATAATAATAACTAAAGTAAAATATGGCCGCTAGCAAATAAAATATTGATTTAAGCTTACAGTTACAATACTTTAAAAATTGAACTAAAATTTTATTTCAGAACAAAAAAAAATCAATTCAAGATGAATAATCAATTTTATCCGAAATTGAACGAAAACCAAGCGCAATATTCCTACAGTTTACATATTCAATAGTTTTCAAAAATGTTTTTAAAGAAAGTGTTATTTTCTGTAATCTGTCAGCCATTAGAGGTCCCTAATGTCCTCCGAGCAGCAATTTCGACGTGCGGATAAACAAAAACTAAAATAGTCGATAAGACAATCAAGTTAGCGCAAGAAATTGTATGCTTATTTTTATCGCAAAGAAAAGCAGGAAACTTCCGTTTTGTTGTTTTGTTTGCTGGGAGGCTTTTTGTTTTGAAACCGGCATAAATATTTGTTGGAAAGCTGAAATTACACGAGAGCCTATAAAAATAGTGTGTTGCCTTTTTTTTTTTTTTTTTTGTGTGATATTTGGTGGAATGGCGCAGAGAAAGCAAACAACAGATGTAATTGCCGGTTGCTGTATTCCTCTGCAACGAAATGACGTGGATTATTATTTTTGCCGCAGCCATTGTTTTAAGGGAACCAAAAACGACAAAGATGTTTAGGAATCTCTGGTTTTAAGATGGAATTAGGTAAATCAATTGAGGAATGATGATTTCTTCTTCCTCTTCGTCTTCTATTTCCATTTTCTTTCTTCCTAGGCATTTCTCCTCTTCCATTGTTCCTTTTTCTTCCTATACGGAAATGCATTTCTTTTTACTTGGACGTTCATCAGTTATCAAGGCCCGAAAGCCACTCTAGAACTAGGATTAATAAGTTTTACGTATATGGTAAGACATGATCAGTAATAGTGGAACTTGTATACGGTTTGATTATATTAGAGAACGTTTCAGCAGGGACTTATTTGCATTAGATTCGAAGATAACCATGTTATAGTCAGCTGGGAAGCAGCGCCACGGTATCGTATTCCACAGATCGAAAGTTGCAGGAAAGAAACTCTACTCATGGAATTTTCGTTTAATTTTAAGCACAGATAAGGAATAAGAGAAATTATTGACAGTTGTTGTAGCACTATGTGTATTTGTTGCGAACATTCTACAGAGGGAGCCATAGATTGGAGCTCAGTCGAACATTTATCATAAAAGTAACGATGAAGCAGAGACCGACTCGCAACGTCTCCTCTGTGAGAAAGATGAAGTGGGAGGCGAAAACGTCCTCGCCCACTAAATTTTGAAGACGGTTTTGTATCCTGTCAAGGCAAGAAAGAGTACTCTTAGGAACTGTATCCAAGATGTTGTAGGAGTACTCCTTCTTGGGTTGTGTTTGATTCTTGTACATGTAGAGGATTGATTCTTGTACATGTAGAGGATTGATACTTGGACATTCTGTATTTTGAATAGAAAAAATTAGGCCACATCTTTGAGATTATTATTTAATATTTTAATTTGAAAATTTAGAAAACCAAATGTTATGTAATTTTTTTTTATTAAATGGTTGAATTATTTTTTCTTCCCCTTTTCCGCGACTTTCATTATAAAACAACTTATTTATGAAAGAAAACTTTCTTTTTTTTTCTTTTATCTTTTCTTTCTTTTTTTTTTCTTCTTGGAATACCACTATACTAAAGAGAAAAAACGGATTTTCTTCTATGAATAAGATTAGCACTCAACAGAGATATGCCCAGCAACACCGATCAATAAACTCGAATCAAGTGGGTTCCGTCGGTTTTTTCAAGAAAAATCTGTCTTTGTAAAGGATTTAGGTGGCTCTCAGAAAGACCATTTCGAATAAATTTAGAAGGTTTTCTGGTTGACAAAATATAATTATTTGTTTTTATTCAGGATAGTGCATGCGTAGGCAACATGCACACAAACAAGTTTACGCATTTTGATTTTGATATTCATGTGTAGACATCGACTACTACAAACGGAAATAACAGAAAGAAAAAAAATGAAAAAAAATGATTTTAATCGTTTAATAATAAAAAAAAAACATAACATTATTCTTTTTTTTATTTTTAAATTATTCTTTCTTTTCTTTCCTGCCTTTGACGTTTTCACTCGTTCATTATATTCTTCCTTTCTTCCTTCTCAAAAGTTAATTTATTCTCTTCCTTGTTCCCCTTTCTTCCTCCTTTTTTTATTTTGACGTTCTTCCATTGTCTTCTTTCACTAGAGTCCCACACCTTTCTTCTGCCGCCTGTTTTTCCCGGTGCTGATCCTTTTCCTACTTTATCTTTCACTTTTCCCACTTTTCCTTCTTCATCCTCTGACATCTCTCGGTTTTCTTCCTCCAGCCTCCTGTCAATTTTCCCTGCTGTTGATCTTTTCCCCCCTTTCCTTCTCTTCCGTCTAGTGCCTCTTTTTCTAGATATTGCCGCCACTTTGTTTGGTTAATTAGGTTGTTTACCTTACGATTTAACAAACCTTGTATTTTTTTAGTAAATCTTTTCAATCTCTCTCTCTCTCTCTCTCTCTCTCTCTCTCACATATATATATATATATATATATATATATATATATATATACACATTTTCATATACATCAAAACATTCTGTAATCATCGCAATGTATTTCAAAGAACGTGAATAATTCTTTGCGTTTCTTCTTATCTTTGATATATAAATAAGTATGCAGAGCCTTATTGATCCAATAGTTTATTCGAACACCCCAACGAAATAATTATAAAAGCTTTGCGATAAAGCAGATTAGCATTTTATGCAAAAGATTCTTATTTTAGCCACATCGAAAATATTTTATTTTCAGTTGAAATCCTCTATCTGTATAAATGCCAAGTGTTTCCTAAAATGGAGTACTGTTCATACACATGGGGTGGAGCTGCTCGACGCGCCCTATCCTACGTTGTAAGAGTTCGAAACTAGCTTCGAAACCTAGTAGGTGATGCCCTTTTCTTTTCCCTGCAACCTCTTCCCCACAGAAGAGACATTGCGAGCCTCTCTGCTCTATCGTTATTTTTTATGACAAGTGCTCTTTTGATTTCCAATCTATGGTCCTTCTTTGCTTGACTTTCACCAAAAACAAACGCTCAATTAGCTATACCTACTATCAACAATTTCCCCCACTCTCTATCTGTACCTTAATTAAAACGCAAATTCCTTAGACTGTTCACCTATGGAACACTGTTTCGTTGGCCTGCTTCCCGACCGACTACAATATTGTAGCCTTCAAGTCACATATAAACAAGTTCTTATTGAACCGTCTCCTTAAATAATCAAATTCTACCCAAGTTACGCTATTAACAATTACTACACTACCACCTTATATTCATTAATCCTTATCCTCGAGTTGCCTTCGGGCCTTGATAAGTGGTAACTCCCTTGTTAAAAAAGTTTATTTTGGCATTCAAAATTGTATTCAGTTTATGCAAGTATTAACAAAAAATCAAATCTCAAGAGGTGGGTGGGGAACTTCTACCGACTATGACAATAATGATAACAATAGAAATAATATCAATAAATTACCTCAGTTGTATATAACACGAAGTATCATTGCATTTTTATAAGATGTTCTTACTTTATTTTATATAACATGAAGTGGGAATGCATTTTTATAAGATATTCTTACTTTATTTTATATAACACGAAGTATCAATGCATTTTTATAAGATGTTCAGTCTGTTGGCTGCTGGGTGGGTCTGTTCGGCTTATTTTTGAGCGAATCCATTTTTATCACAAAACGTGCAGATTTGCTGAAATCAATAAGGCAAAGTGAGAAGAGGAGATAGAAGGGAAGGTTAAAGTAAATGGTAAACAGAATGGTGATAAGGTACTCCATTCAAAGAACTGCTTCAAAGACTAAATCTTTCTTCACTTGAGTAGCGAAGGATGCGAGGGGACCTGATTCTGGCATACAGCATCATCAACAAGAATGTAAATCCACCTTTAGAAACCTGACCAGTGAGATACGTTGCGTAGAAGGGACAAGGAATAAATAACGACCTGGCCAGAGATAAATTAGTTTAGAAGTTAATTTCCTAATGCATGCCAACATGTAAAACGGACGTTACACCAATGATGCTGATGCTGGTCATCACCCTCATCATCATCCTCGTCGCACAGATTCCAAGGATGCGTCTTAAGAATTCAGTTTTCTTTAGCATTCACATTAACTTTATGATAAATATACATAAATTAGTTAAAGTCAGCTAAGTTACTTCCTAACTTCCTGTGTGTCTGCTACCGGACGCGGTGACAAGGCAAATCAGTTATTTCACTTTTATTTTCTTCGGTATTTCTATTATGAATCGATTTATTGAAATAAAATATAAGAAAGGAACATTATTGAAAAATATACAATAAAATATAACAAAATTATAAAAAGATTAAAAGAGAGATTTAGCACTATTTCTGTGACTTGGATTTTTTCATAAATGAAATAGTTCATTACTTAAAAGATTTTTAAACGTGTTTTCAATAATATTTTTCAAAAAAGAACGCAAAATGTGTTTTCAATAATTCTTAAAATGATAAAACTAATTCCAATAATGTTTAATAAATATTTTAAAATGTGTTTTAATAATTCTTTAATAAAAAAGAGCGCAAAGTGTTTGCAATAATTTTTGAAAAAATAAAACTGATTTCAATAATTCTTAATTAAGATTTTCAAACGTGTTTTCAATAATTCATTATAAATAATTCTTAAAAAAAGAGCGCAAAAAGTGTTTTCAATAATTCTTTAAAAAAAAACTAATTTCAATAATTTTTAATTTAAATCAGACCGAAAAATACTTTCAATGATTATTAAATTTAAAAAAAAAACGATCAGAAAAATATAATAAAAAAAGAGTGCATGCACTGGTGAGATATAGACGTGAGAGAAAAAAGAATTGATTTGCCTTGTCACCGCTTCCGGTAACAGATACACCGGAAATTAGGAAATACGTTCGATGACTATTCCCCATAAATTAATAAACATTTTTTTTAATTGGATCTATAGCCTTCTCTGTTTTCATTTCTTTTTTCATATATATATAAGGTATAAACACGCCTAGTGTGGTTCGGGATGTTATATTTTGACATGTTCTTCATCTGAAATTTTATTGTTCGTTTCTCTATTCAACAAATTTTGATTTCTTCGAAAACATCTAATTTTTTACTCTTGTTCACCCTTAAAGTGTAAGAAGCTACTGTGATAGGGACTAGATTTATAGCGGGAAACCAAGGTGTGAAGTTGAGCAGAAAGATGTTTTTTCATATTACATTTAAATTTATGCATGTTGGTAGGGTTAGAAAATAGGGGTCAGAAAGAAAATTTACAAAAAAAACAGTCCGAGTAAAGAAGTTATTAGAGAAGAAAAGCTAACAGCATCTAATTACCTTTACAGTGAATAGGTGGAATTTTGCTGCTAGTCGGTTGGGTCAGAAGTGATTACGTTCAGGGGGATAAACACGTTATTTTTTTCTTTCTTTCTAAGCACATGGACGGTGCTTAACTCTAATTTTATAATGCAATCGATGACTGGAATAGTTCCCCTGACAGGATGCTAGTCTGTCATCGGTTATATTCCTAGCAAAATCGGTAGCCATTTATACATCCATTCATCTACTCATTTATATATCCATTTATGATGGCAGCAAATTCGCTTTCGAACATTGCCATCACTCGATATAAAAGTGTACCTAATTTATATCAAGCAATGCCTGTGCATGAGGACTATTATAGTGGGGAAAGACTTTGCACCGAGACAATCCCACTCTCTAAACAACTGCCACATTGATCTAAAAAGAAAAGCGAGTCAACATCATTGGATGCAGCAGTCATCGGAGGTTTTATATCAGAATTTTCCTTCTCCTAGGGAGGTTGCCTTCACTACGGCTTACAAAGCCCTCTCCACCCACCATACCATTTGATTCATGACTGGAACTTAGGTTGCTGGGCACCAGAGCATATTCCACACGCCGGTGGGTCATATATGCTGCAGCTTATAGGGCCTAAGCTCCTCTGGAGGTTTCTGTCAGGGTTACCTCACCCTTAGCCTTTTGTTAAATAACCTTGGCCCACAAGGCAGTGGAGGTCCAGTTATACGGCGCAGGACACTCGCCGTTCATCAGAGCCCCGTCTGCGTGGCAGTGGTCACGACGTGCACGTGGGGTTGATTTGTCTGGGAGAAGCACAGAAAGACGCTAAGACATCTGTGTGCTTTTAACACACGTCCACACCAGACCTTGGCCACCATTTATATACCCATTTATACACATATTTATACACCTATTTACACATCCATTTATGCACCTAGTTATATGCACATGTGTACACTATATTTGAGACAGGGCACAAAATAAATGATTATGAGAATGCAGGTGATGTTCAGTTTATGTTTTGATTTACTACATGTTTACACGTCTCACGTGCATGCTGGATGCAATAAAAAAAGGAATAAGTGTAACGATATGACCTTGGGGTGATCGGCAAAAGAGAGCGAATAGGAATGTTAGATGGTAAAACTTTGTAGGCATCGCGTTTGGAATGCGAATATGATTGTTTTGATGATTCGAGTTGAGATTAACTGAAACCATTTGTTTTGTTTTCATTTTGAAGTTTGCGGATTTAAGAATAAAAACAGTTGCAGACTTACGTCAGCGATCGATGGAGAATCGAAGAAAAACAAGAGAATATACTAGACGGTCGGAGACAGTGGACGTCCAGCGTTATTATAACAATATGTGACGTATGCTAAAAAGAATGTCGACATTTTACATGGTAAACTATATAAAAAAAGAATCTTACGTTTCTGAATTTAGGAAATACGTTAGCTGACAATTCTCCATAAATTAATAAACATTTTTTTTAATTGGATCAATACCTTATTCTGTTTTTTTTTGTTTTTGTTTTTTTACACAGTGATCACCACTTATCAAGGCCCGGAAGCCACTCAGGGATAAGGGTTATTGCAAGTACATTACGTTAGTGTGGAGATTTGATGAAGTGTTTAATTAAGAGGGCCGGTTCATTAGGAATTTGTTAACATTGGACTTGAAGACATCCAAGTTGTAGTCCGGAGGGAAGCAGGCAGACGGAACAGAGTTCCACAGGCGTGCAGTTCTAAGAAAGAAGCTTTGTTCATGGAATCCGCGTTTTGATTTAGGCACAGATATAGAGTGGGGGAAATTTTTCACAGTGGATTCAGCTAGACGGGTGTTTTTCGTGAAAGATTCGCGAGGGGGGACCAGAGATTGGAGTTCAGACGAGCACCTGCCATGGAAATAACGATAAAACAAGGATAGGCTCGCAACGTCTCTCCTGTGGGAGAGAGGTTGCAGGGTAGAGAAAAGGGCATCCCCCACTAAGCCACGAAGTCTATTTTGTACTCTGTCAAGGCAGGATAGGCTGTTTTTAACAGCTCCTGTCCAGATGTGGCAGCAGTACTCCATCCTTGGACGTACTTGGCTTTTATATAGATAGAGAATTGCATCAGTAGTGAGATATCTTCTGGAGCGGTAGAAGGATCCCACCATCTTTCCAGCGACCTTGGCAACAGACTTGATGTATGTGTTCCATTTCAGATCAGGTGTAAAGGTCAAACCCAGAAGCTTGTCAAAACACGGGGTTTCACCCAGACGAGAGCCATCCATCACAATTGATGCCAGCTGAGGATCAGAGCGTTTCTAATTTTTTTTTTTATATATAAGGCATAAACACGCTTAGTGTGATTCGGAACGCTATATTCTGATATGTTCCTCATCGGTTTGGTTTTTCATTTCTCCATTCATCAAAGAAGAATACCAGAGGTTACATCGACCGAAACGTTGTGAAAATGACACTCAATATAAGAGCAGTAGTCCGAAGAATCCAAATTCTAAAATGAAAAAAATCTTGTTTTCAATTTCTTCATTTCTGCTGTGACGCCTTTTCACTTGGTGATCACATAAAGAACAAGGAAGTATCTTACAGCCTTGTTTCTGTTTCAGAGGTGACGTCACAGGAAGTTCTACCCATCATTATAGCGTGTCACTCCATCCCGGGATCCATCATCGGGCAGTGTTCGAGGCATCTTTCAGGTCCACATCAGATCATGCCTCGCTAAAGTGACAGCCTGTACATCGCCCGATTTGTGCAGGTTATTCCGTGTTTTGGACAAACTCCGCTTGGGTTGTTCTAATAAGGGGAAGTAACTGACGACCGATTATTAGAAGGGAGATAATCCACTATAACAAACGTGATTTAGCTGTGAGTTATGAAATGATAAAGAAACAGTTATTTTTCTAGTCTTGCACATAAAAAGGGTAGCAGTTTACCAAGAAAGGCATTGGAAAAGAACAAAAGTGCTATATTAATTACAAATATCGCATTCAAACGCTAAACATTTTGAAGTAGACAGGCCATAATAGAGAAAACAATCAGAAGTTAAT
>NC_136503.1:15284487-15446987 GCF_053919585.1 Euprymna scolopes | reverse complement strand
ACTGTTATTTGGAGGCGTGTTTAGTCCTGGCCATCGTAATATGTCATGAAGGTCCGTAAGCTGAACATGACGTCATTGCTGAGGTCCTAGCAAACAAAATCTGTCAAACAGTCAGACTGTCAATAATAAATCCAAAAATGTTGCAAAAAGCATTAGAAAACTAAAAAATTGCATTAAAAAATATTTTTCTTGTACACATGATAGTGTAAACACTAGCGTAAGATTTTTTTTATAATCCTGAAAATAAAATAAAAATAAAAATAATTAGATCCAGGATTATTAAGAAAAAATAATTTTAAACACTAGGATTATTTTCGATAACGATTAATTTAGACAAATACGGATGGGCTGAATCGTAACAAAAACAAAATGGAAACCGACAGGACATCCTACCCACCGTATTTCTTTAATTATTGAAATTGTTTTTGCTTTTTTTTTCAATGAATCAATTGTCAGTGTAATAAGTGATTTTAATTGACATTTTATTCACTCTTAAAATACGCTTTTACTTTAATTTAACAAGGATTAATTTAATTCATCGTTACAACACGTTTGAGAACAAATCGAGTCATGTAAAAAAGTAAATAAAATATCTAATTAAATAACCACTTCATTTTATTACAACAAATAGGATGACTTAAATTAATGAATATTTTTATAATATTTAGATATACAGAAATTAAGGTATAATAATGTTTCAATACATCTATAACTTTTATAAAACATACTTTGTGACATTTTGGGCTTCCGTAGAACTTATGCGCGGCCACTTTTCGTTTGTTTTGATTGTGAAAAGTTGAAACTGTTACTAAACTTCCGCTTCTGGGAGCTAATTAAGCTATTTTTGTACAAACGATTTTTTTTTTTAATTTGATTCAATATCTTAAGACTTCACATTAATAATTATCTTGGAAATAGTAAAAAATAATAATATTTATCTTTCAAGGAAGTTTTATAATTAATTTATTTAACTTCCAAATTTAGCTGAATTTGTCATTTTCCGCCGCCGCCGCGAAAACAATTTTGATTATAACTTTTTCTTTCGCATGTAAAAATATTTTTTTCCTTTTAGAGATTAATTTTAGGCTTTACTCTTTCAAACACAATCAAAAAGTAATCGGAAACCTATAAAGAAATTATGATAAGCTGACTTTTAAACAATGTCCCCTATCAGTTTCAGCCATTTTAGTGCACGTACCTATAATCAACTTAAAATCAAACGATAATTAATTTTTAATTAAAACGAACAACAATATTCTTTTTATCAAAGCAGACGGTATTCTTTAATTAAAACCAACAATAAATAATTTTTAAAACGAAAACGAACGATAACTTTGTTTAACTGAAAAACGAACGATAATTTAACAAAAATAAAATTCAAACAAATAATTTTATTATAAACAAAGTTATTCGTGCAGAAACATTTCAAACATTACAAAAAATCTGTTGTAGAATTTAATGAAAAGTTTGAAATTTTCTTTTTCTTATCTTCGTTTACTAATATTGTCATTCTCTTTGCGAAGTTAAAACATTTTTTCAACTGTTCCGTGCCGGTTTTTAGCACTAACAAACATACAGTCAAAAATAAATAATAAATAGTAAACTCTCATGATAATAACTCATTTTACGATTTATTTGTAAAAAGAAAATAATATATACGATAGTATTTTTATTTTTCAATATCTTTATGAAATTCCAAATTTTACTAATAATTTAACTTTTATAAAATCTTACTTTGCTATTTTCACTTGCCAAGAAATTTTCTCTTTTAATTACATGTATCCAAATATAACGGCCGAAGCTGTAGAGGACTGGTGGATATATTATACATATCCCCCAGTCGTTAGGAAATAGGAAAAATGACTTGTTTTGAGGAAGAAACGAACAACGTGTTAAATTGAATTAAACGAACTAGAATTTATTTCGTGAAGAAACAAATGAAAGAAAAGGGTACAGAACGTGTTTAGTTTGGCGTGCGTCTCTCGCTGTTAACTGGTGAGAAGGAAAGTCTATTGTTGTAGAGAGAGAGAAAAAGAAAATTAATCCGGTTCATGGAGATAGAAAACGTGTAAGGTGTACGTACTGTCTGTTGACTATTGCCTTCACACATAGTAGCAGGGGACGTGATGCGCGCGGGCGCGTGTGCCACGAAAGGGAGCGAATGGTCAATCGACCGCTCAACTCGGAAGCTGAATCGAAAGAGGAAGGAAACAGCTTATGTCTTTTGCTTTTATAGTTGTTTCCGGTGGTCTTTTGCGCATGTGTTGATTTCCTTTAAAGGGGAAGTGACGTTGCCCATGTGCGCGTATGTGTGCGTACATGTGTGTACGTTAGCGTGTGTGTGTGTGTATGCACGTGAATGTGAGTGTATGTACGCGAACGTGAATATATCTACGTGTGTGTACGTGCGCGCGTATGTTTGTGTGCGCGTATGTGTATGATAAGAAACAGTGCTTGAGATGTGAATGGGTGTTTTTGTGCGAGACTAGAAAGGGCTCGTACAAAGCAAACATGCTGTCAAAAATTGTCAAAAATTGTCAAAAATAGTCAAAAATTCGAAAAAATAAACAAAATACTTATGTACGGCATAATTACGTTGACACGCCGGTTCCCGCAAGATCACCGGTTAAGCAACGTTGAACCTGGTCAGTACTAAATGGGTGACCATTTACGACTTCCAGCTGCTGTATGTGCTCTCTGCTTATCTCGATATTGTTTCCAGTCGTCCTGGACTTCTCCTTGCCACTGGACTCAAACAGTGCCGATTCAGGAGAGGTGTGGTTGAGGCATTGCTCAACCCTTGCATCACAATTACATGCACAGCTGCCCCAACAGGGGGTGTCCTTTTTCTTTCCAGACTGAACGGAGGTATCATTGGAAACAAAATACTGATAGAAATACACCCAATAGGTGTCATTGTGAAACTTCCTATCACTTATTGAATGAATTCCATCAGTATTTTATTTATTTTTTAAATTTTGAACCATTTTTGACTTTCCGAAGACAATGTTTTCGTTAGCCATCTTGATTGCTTATCTACCTTAGCATGCTGACATAACTTCTTTATCGAACTTAATACAAGCTTTAGATTCCGTTTAAACTCAAAACCTATCCAGGTAGAAAGAAAAGTAACTTATCTGGCTTTTGGTAAAATTCATTTGTAAAAGATTTGAATTTTTTGCCCCCTTTTTTTTTCGTTTGTGAGCTTCTCTGCTAAATCTCTGAGAATAGTTATCTATCTTCTTTCTGTTTTGTCATTAGGTGCTATCTACTTTCGGTTGTTTCTTGGGACCCTTAATATATTACGAAGACCACGATTTAATTCAACGGGAGTGATGCATCCCCAGTCTTCGTTAAGATATGCACCTGACTGTCTACTCTGTCTTGTGGCAGCCATTGCATCCAAAGATATTTGTAATTGTTACAAAATAGTATGGTTGTCTTTGCATAAAGCATTCATAACTATAAACAAATCATCAGTGTGGATTTCAGAGCAACTTAGTTGCTGTGACGGAGGCCATAGTTCGAAATCGCCAAGAAGACCCATCATCATTTATGTGTATGTATATATAAAATACATATATATATGCATGTATATATAAAATATATATATGCATGTATATATAAAATATATATATGCATGTATATCTATAAAATATATATATATATATGCATGTATATCTATAAAAAATATATATATGCATGTATATCTATAAAATAGATATATATGCATGTATGTCTATAAAATATATATATGCATGTATGTATAAATATATATATGCATGTATGTATAAAAATATATATGCATGTGTATATAAAATATATATATGCATGTATATAATATATATACATGCATGTGTATATAATATATATGTATATAAATATCCATATACATAAAAAAACATAGCCAAGCTATTTATACACACTCTAAAGCAAAACACACGCATCTTATATATATATATATATATATATATATATATATATATATATATATATATATATATATATATATATATATATATAGTGGCACCAAAAAGAAAGTCTGCACCGCAGCAAATTTCAGCTAAATTGAATGCAATGTTCAGACAACCTATACCTCATTGATTCAACTTTTTATTTCTCTATGATTTAACATGTTCATACTTGACTTTTACTTGAAGTATTCTAGTGTTCACGTCAATTTCAAAAATTAACTTTAAAAGGCAAAAAGAAACTCTGCACAATGGAAAATTGTCATTTAAATGTAACTTTAAAAGAACTGCAACACAAATATAACAGAAACACAATGAACTAATTAATATTTAGTAGAATAGCCCTTCTGTAATTTGACAGCCTGCAATCTTCTGGGTATTCCTTGAATTAGACTGTGGCAATATTCCGGTGAAATGTCATCCTCGTTCTCTTTAATTTTTGTCTGAAGTTCTCTCAGATTTGAAATTTTATCATTGCGTAGCTGTTGCTTGATTTACTGCCAGATGTTTTCGATAGGATTGAGGTCTGGAGATTGTGCAGGCCAATCCAAACACGGAATATCATGCACTTCAAGAAACCTCTTGATATTGCTAGTTGTGTGACTAGGAGTATTATCCTGCATGAAGATGGGATTATCATCTAAATTCCAGCCAAAGTAGGGTAGAAAATGCTTAGATATTAAGTAATTCGATCTTGCAAGCGAACTATAGGCCCTGGGCCATTGGCACTAATAACGCTCCTAACCAAAACATCCTCTACCACCTTGCAGAGTTGAAACTGTGCGCCTAGGATTAAATTCTTCGTCCTGTCTACCATCACTGCCTAAACTATTGAACTTGCTTTCCTCGTTAAAGATCACTTTCTTTTTTTTTTCTTTTTTTTATTACATTTTCACCCCAAACAAGGCACATTGCCACTTTAGTGTAGGGGCTACTATCAGGGGCAACAACTACTGGAGTATTATGTTGGGATTTGGGCAGCAAGATGGCGGTTCACGTTACACTTGAACTTCTTCATGTCAGTACAGTTGGGGAAGCAGGGACCTGGAATGGAATTTCAGAGTCTAGTGGTCCTGGGAAGAAACTACTGGAGTAGAAAGATCTTTTACATCTAGGGACTTTACTGTGTGGGGGTGGGATTTAGCTGCCTGTCGGGTTTGTCGAGGGTGTCTACGTCATGAGGGCACAAGTGTCAGCAGTTCGCCAGAGCATTCACCATTAAAATACTTGTAGAACAGGCAGAGGGATACAACGTTTCGTCAATGGGACAGAGGCTGAAGCTTAGATGCCAGTTCAGGGCCTATCAGACTAGCGACTCTCTTTTGAACCTTGTCTAGGAACGAGAAACAAGTAGCAGATGCACCAGCCCAAATGTGACAACAATACTCCATACATGGGCGAATGGTGGCCTTGTAGAGGTACAGGATACTTTCAGGTGTTAGTAGTTTTCTTTGCAGCGGCCCTGGCAATGCTTTCAATGTAATTGTTCCAACTCATGTTTCATGTGAACGTTAGGCCAAGGAGTTTGAAAGATGTACTCTCAGATAAAGAGTCACTGGCCATTGCTATTGGTGGCAGAGGTTTCTTGTAATTATTGAAGTAAACCAGTTTAGTCTTGGCAGCATTGAATGTGACCATCCATTTTTTTCACCCATTTCACTACAGATTGGATGTCATCCTCTGGTGTTTCTGCCATTTCTTTAGATATGTGTTCATTTGTTTTCCTGCCATGCCTGTTATAGAGCGTGGTGTCATCAGCATATATACCCATCTCAGAGGCAATTTTTTCGGGGAGGTCTTTAATGAATATTAGGAACAATAGAGGTCCAAGTTTGAAAGCACCTTTTAAAGATCTTGTAAAACTAGCCTAATTGTTATCGTACTTTACTCACTGTCTTTAGGTTTTTGTTTCGATCGCAGCTCGAGTATTTTTTTTTTTTTACTTTCAAGACGTGAACTGCTTAGAAAAAAAAATACTTGCATGTCTCAGTTTCTGTATGAATTAAAATATCATGTTTATGCGTATTTTTTCGACTGGGCAACGGCAGGCGGCCTGCTAGTATATATATATATATATATATATATATATATATATATATATATATATATATATATATATATATAGCATAATTACATTGGCACACTGATTCTCGTCAGATCACGGAAGTTAGGTAACAATAAAACTTGTTAATATCAGATGGGTGGGTGCGCTATATGTACTGTGCTGGGGACGTAGAAATTCTAGACTGTTATTTGGAGGCGTGTTTAGTCGTGGCCATCGTAATATGTCATGAAGGTCCGTAAGCTGAACATGACGTCATTGCTGAGGTCCTAGCAAACAAAATCTGTCAAACAGTCAGACTGTCAATAATAAATCCAAAAATGTTGCAAAAAGCATTAGAAAACTAAAAAATTGCATTAAAAAATATTTTTCTTGTACACATGATAGTGTAAACACTAGCGTAAGATTTTTTTTATAATCCTGAAAATAAAATAAAAATAAAAAATAATTAGATCCAGGATTATAAAGAAAAAATAATTTTAAACACTAGGATTATTTTCGATAACGATTAATTTAGACAAATACGGATGGGCTGAATCGTAACAAAAACAAAATGGAAACCGACAGGACATCCTACCCACCGTATTTCTTTAATTATTGAAATTGTTTTTGCTTTTTTTTTCAATGAATCAATTGTCAGTGTAATAAGTGATTTTAATTGACATTTTATTCACTCTTAAAATACGCTTTTACTTTAATTTAACAAGGATTAATTTAATTCATCGTTACAACACGTTTGAGAACAAATCGAGTCATGTAAAAAAGTAAATAAAATATCTAATTAAATAACCACTTCATTTTATTACAACAAATAGGATGACTTAAATTAATGAATATTTTTATAATATTTAGATATACAGAAATTAAGGTATAATAATGTTTCAATACATCTATAACTTTTATAAAACATACTTTGTGACATTTTGGGCTTCCGTAGAACTTATGCGCGGCCACTTTTCGTTTGTTTTGATTGTGAGAAGTTGAAACTGTTACTAAACTTCCGTTTCTGGGAGCTAATTAAGCTATTTTTGTACAAACGATTTTTTTTTTTTTAATTTGATTCAATATCTTAAGACTTCACATTAATAATTATCTTGGAAATAGTCAAAAATAATAATATTTATCTTTCAAGGAAGTTTTATAATTAATTTATTTAACTTCCAAATTTAGCTGAATTTGTCATTTTCCGCCGCCGCCGCGAAAACAATTGTGATTATAACTTTTTCTTTCGCATGTAAAAATATTTTTTTCCTTTTAGAGATTAATTTTAGGCTTTACTCTTTCAAACACAATCAAAAAGTAATCGGAAACCTATAAAGAAATTATGATAAGCTGACTTTCAAACAATGTCCCCTATCAGTTTCAGCCATTTTAGTGCACGTACCTATAATCAACTTAAAATCAAACGATAATTATTTTTTAATTAAAACGAACAACAATATTCTTTTTATCAAAGCAGACGGTATTCTTTAATTAAAACCAACAATAAATAATTTTTAAAACGAAAACGAACGATAACTTTGTTTAACTGAAAAACGAATGATAATTTAACAAAAATAAAATTCAAACAAATAATTTTATTATAAACAAAGTTATTCGTGCAGAAACATTTCAAACATTACAAAAAATCTGTTGTAGAATTTAATGAAAAGTTTGAAATTTTCTTTTTCTTATCTTCGTTTACTAATATTGTCATTCTCTTTGCGAAGTTAAAACATTTTTTCAACTGTTCCGTGCCGGTTTTTAGCACTAACAAACATACAGTCAAAAATAAATAATAAATAGTAAACTCTCATGATAATAACTCATTTTACGATTTATTTGTAAAAAGAAAATAATATATACGATAGTATTTTTATTTTTCAATATCTTTATGAAATTCCAAATTTTACTAATAATTTAACTTTTATAAAATCTTACTTTGCTATTTTCACTTGCCAAGAAATTTTCTCTTTTAATTACATGCATCCAAATATAACGGCCGAAGCTGTAGAGGACTGGTGGATATATTATACATATCCCCCAGTCGTTAGGAAATAGAAAAAATGACTTGTTTTGAGGAAGAAACGAACAACATGTTAAATTGAATTAAACGAACTAGAATTTATTTCGTGAAGAAACAAATGAAAGAAAAGGGTACAGAACGTGTTTAGTTTGGCGTGCGTCTCTCGCTGTTAACTGGTGAGAAGGAAAGTCTATTGTTGTAGAGAGAGAGAAAAAGAAAATTAATCCGGTTCATGGAGATAGAAAACGTGTAAGGTGTACGTACTGTCTGTTGACTATTGCCTTCACACATAGTAGCAGGGGACGTGACGCGCGCGGGCGCGTGTGCCACAAAAGGGAGCGAATGGTCAATCGACTGCTCAACTCGGAAGCTGAATCGAAAGAGGAAGGAAACAGCTTATGTCTCTTGCTTTTATAGTTGTTTCCGGTGATCTTTTGCGCATGTGTTGATTTCCTTTAAAGGGGAAGTGACGTTGCCCATGTGCGCGTATGTGTGCGTACATGTGTGTACGTTAGCGTGTGTGTGTGTGTATGCACGTGAATGTGAGTGTATGTACGCGAACGTGAATATATCTACGTGTGTGTACGTGCGCGCGTATGTTTGTGTGCGCGTATGTGTATGATAAGAAACAGTGCTTGAGATGTGAATGGGTGTTTTTGTGCGAGACTAGAAAGGGCTCGTACAAAGCAAACATGCTGTCAAAAATTGTCAAAAATAGTCAAAAATTCGAAAAAATAAACAAAATACTTATGTACGGCATAATTACGTTGACACGCCGGTTCCCGCAAGATCACCGGTTAAGCAACGTTGAACCTGGTCAGTACTAAATGGGTGACCATTTACGACTTCCAGCTGCTGTATGTGCTCTCTCCGCTTATGTCGATATTGTCTCCAGTCGTCCTGGACTTCTCCTTGCCACTGAACTCAAACAGTGCCGATTCAGGAGAGGTGTGGTTGAGACATTGCGCAACCCTTGCATCACAATTACATGCACAGCTGCCCCAACAGGGGGTGTCCTTTTTCTTTCCAGACTGAACGGAGGTATCATCGGAAACAAAATACTGATAGAAATACACCCAATAGGTGTCATTGTGACACTTCCTATCACTTATTGAATGAATTCCATCAGTATGTTATTTATTTGTGAAATTTTGAACCATTTTTGACTTTCCGAAGACAATGTTTTCGTTAGCCATCTTGATTGCTTATCTACCTTAGCATGCTGACATAACTTCTTTATCGAACTTAATACAAGCTTTAGATTCCGTTTAAACTCAAAACCTATCCAGGTAGAAAGAAAAGTAACTTATCTGGCTTTTGGTGAAATTCATTTGTTAAAGATTTGAATTTTTTGCCCCCTTTTTTTTTTCGTTTGTGAGCTTCTCTGCTAAATCTCTGAGAATAGTTATCTATCTTCTTTCTGTTTTGTCATTAGGTGCTATCTACTTCCGGTTGTTTCTTGGGACCCTTAATATATTACGAAGACCACGATTTAATTCAACGGGAGTGATGCATCCCCAGTCTTCGTTAAGATATGCACCTGACTGTCTACTCTGTCTTGTGGCAGCCATTGCATCCAAAGATATTTGTAATTGTTACAAAATAGTATGGTTGTCTTTGCATAAAGCATTCATAACTATAAACAAATCATCAGTGTGGATTTCAGAGCAACTTAGTTGCTGTGACGGAGGCCATAGTTCGAAATCGCCAAGAAGACCCATCATCATTTATGTGTATGTATATATAAAATACATATATATATGCATGTATATATAAAATATATATATGCATGTATATATAAAATATATATATGCATGTATATCTATAAAATATATATATGCATGTATATCTATAAAAAATATATATATGCATGTATATCTATAAAATAGATATATATGCATGTATGTCTATAAAATATATATATGCATGTATGTATAAATATATATATGGATGTATGTATAAAAATATATATGCATGTGTATATAAAATATATATATGCATGTATATAATATATATACATGCATGTGTATATAATATATATGTATATAAATATCCATATACATAAAAAAACATAGCCAAGCTATTTATACACACTCTAAAGCAAAACACACGCATCTTATATATATATATATATATATATATATATATATATATATATATATATATATATATATATATATATAGTGGCACCAAAAAGAAAGTCTGCACCGCAGCAAATTTCAGCTAAATTGAATGCAATGTTCAGACAACCTATACCTCATTGATTCAACTTTTTATTTCTCTATGATTTAACATGTTCATACTTGACTTTTACTTGAAGTATTCTAGTGTTCACGTCAATTTCAAAAATTAACTTTAAAAGGCAAAAAGAAACTCTGCACAATGGAAAATTGTCATTTAAATGTAACTTTAAAAGAACTGCAACACAAATATAACAGAAACACAATGAACTAATTAATATTTAGTAGAATAGCCCTTCTGTAATTTGACAGCCTGCAATCTTCTGGGTATTCCTTGAATTAGACTGTGGCAATATTCCGGTGAAATGTCATCCTCGTTCTCTTTAATTTTTTTCTGAAGTTCTTTCAGATTTGAAATTTTATCATTGCGTAGCTGTTGCTTGATTTACTGCCAGATGTTTTCGATAGGATTGAGGTCTGGAGATTGTGCAGGCTGATCCAAGTACGGAATATCATGCACTTCAAGAAACCTCTTGATATTGCTAGTTGTGTGACTAGGAATATTATCCTGCATGAAGATGGGATTATCATCTAAATTCCAGCCAAAGTAGGGTAGAAAATGCTTAGATATTAAGTAATTCGATCTTGCAAGCGAACTATAGGCCCTGGGCCATTGGCACTAATAACGCTCCTAACCAAAACATCCTCTACCACCTTGCAGAGTTGAAACTGTGCGCCTAGGATTAAATTCTTCGTCCTGTCTACCATCACTGCCTAAACTATTGAACTTGCTTTCGTCGTTAAAAATCACTTTCTTTTTTTTTCTTTTTTTTATTACATTTTCACCCCAAACAAGGCACATTGCCACTTTAGTGTAGGGGCTACTATCAGGGGCAACAACTACTGGAGTATTATGTTGGGATTTGGGCAGCAAGATGGCGGTTCACGTTACACTTGAACTTCTTCATGTCAGTACAGTTGGGGAAGCAGGGACCTGGAATGGAATTTCAGAGTCTAGTGGTCCTGGGGAAGAAACTACTGGAGTAGAAAGATCTTTTACATCTAGGGACTTTACTGTGTGGGGGTGGGATTTAGCTGCCTGTCGGGTTTGTCGAGGGTGTCTACGTCATGAGGGCACAAGTGTCAGCAGTTCGCCAGAGCATTCACCATTAAAATACTTGTAGAACAGGCAGAGGGATACAACGTTTCGTCAATGGGACAGAGGCTGAAGCTTAGATGCCAGTTCAGGGCCTATCAGACTAGCGACTCTCTTTTGAACCTTGTCTAGGAACGAGAAACAAGTAGCAGATGCACCAGCCCAAATGTGACAACAATACTCCATACATGGGCGAATGGTGGCCTTGTAGAGGTACAGGATACTTTCAGGTGTTAGTAGTTTTCTTTGCAGCGGCCCTGGCAATGCTTTCAATGTAATTGTTCCAACTCATGTTTCATGTGAACGTTAGGCCAAGGAGTTTGAAAGATGTACTCTCAGATAAAGAGTCACTGGCCATTGCTATTGGTGGCAGAGGTTTCTTGTAATTATTGAAGTAAACCAGTTTAGTCTTGGCAGCATTGAATGTGACCATCCATTTTTTTCACCCATTTCACTACAGATTGGATGTCATCCTCTGGTGTTTCTGCCATTTCTTTAGATATGTGTTCATTTGTTTTCCTGCCATGCCTGTTATAGAGCGTGGTGTCATCAGCATATATACCCATCTCAGAGGCAATTTTTTCGGGGAGGTCTTTAATGAATATTAGGAACAATAGAGGTCCAAGGATAGACCCTTGAGGCACTCCCGCATTTATATCATATTGTTTAGATGTACGACCGTCGAGGAAAACCTGGATTTTTCTCTTACCTAAGAAGGATTTAATTATGTTAAGTATTCTACCAGTGATACCGTATGATCTAATTTTCCTGTGGAGACCCTCATGCAATACCCTGTCAAAAACCTTAGATATATCTAGAGCTACCGCTCTGCCCTCCCCTGCCTTATCTAGTGACTGGTATATATGTTCAGAAATTACAGTGAGGATGTCTGCTGTGAAACGGGCTTGTCTAAATCCATATTGTTTGTCAGTCAGAAGTTTAGCATCTGTAAGGTGATGGACTAGAGCATGGTTTATTATGGTCTCAAATATTTTGGCAAAAAGTGGCAGGAGGCTAATGAGGCGATAATTTAATGGGTCAGTTCTTTCGCCAGAATTCTTGAAAACTGGTACCACAGAAGCAGTTTTCCAACAGCCCGAAAAGCATGATTCATTAAGGCATTTGTTGTAGAGTTTGGAGAGAACTAGAGCTACTTCGGCTGAGCACTTTTTTTAATAGCACAGCTGGGATGAGATCAGGTCCACATGCTTTTGAAATGTCAAGGTTTTTTATGATAGCATGTACCTGAGCAGGGGTGATTTTTAGATCGTCTAGCGTGGCGTCTGTCTGCAAAGGAAAGTCAGGTAGGGGGTGGTTAGAAGGGTCCAGTGTGGAGTTTGAGGCAAACTGACTGGCGAGCATATTAGCCTTTTCGGTTGCTGAGCAAACAACCTCGTAATTGTTGGTTAGTGGGGGAATTGTTGATTGCCCATTATTTACTACACTGTTGTAGATTTTCCAGAAGTCACGAGTTCCTAATTTTTGTGCTTCAATGTGATTTTTAGTGGTTTCAGTAAATTCTATCTTAGCTGTCGCTATTTCTTTCTTAACATTACTTTTAGCTTCTATATACTTCTGTCTGTTTGAACTGGACTTATGTCGGTTAAATCTGTGGTATGCATGCTGCCTTTGAGCAATGACAGTTGCACAGGTAGAAGTAAACAATTGGGGAGAGTGGGGCTTGTTATAAAATTTCCGCAGGGGAACATGTGCTTCAATTGCCGTTTTGAACCATTCAGTAGTCTCATTTGCGCATTGTTCAGCAGGAAGAGAAAAATATTTCTCCTTGGGGCATCTCTGATAAGATCTCTGATGGCTTCCCAGTCAGCCTTCTTATAATATCTCGTTGTGGTGAGCACTGGCTCTTCAGTTTTGGGTCTAGATTTTAGGGCGATTTCGACCATTATCACTGCATGATCAGCGTTCCCGAGTGGGCTGTCAGCATTTGTTATATAATCATCGGGAACTGTGGTCAGAAACAGATCTAGAAGTGATGCATGTTGTTCTTGTTGGTCAGGGAAACGGGTTGGAAACGTAACCATTTGTGATAGGGAGTGAGATATAGCGAAGCTATGTGTTGTGCTGCCCACTGCATCTGTGTAAGTAGAGAATCCAAGCCAGTTTTTGTGGTGGACATTAAAGTCACCAAATACATGTACTTGTGCACTAGTGTCGAGGGAGAGTGCTGTGTCTATGCTGTCAGAGACTTTGTTTATTATGGTGCAGTCCTGGGTCGAGGGAGAGCAGTAGAGAAAATAAAAGTAGCTAATGTTGAGTTAGGGCACCTGTACTACCAGTCGGAAACAGCAGCCAGGAACTGTCAATCCGGTACCCCAAACCCATCAAGAGAAGGTCAACTCAATCTAATTGCACAGGCATATGTGGTACTCAAGCACTCCCAAGTGCCCAGTTTTGAGGGGTGGGATGTGTCGGGAGTGGGGAAAACGGCGTTCATTGCCCTAGACAAGAAACAAGATCTACCACTGAGTGCTTTTGTCGAATCACTATGATAGCGTCTCTGCGCCTGACTAATAGGCAAAGAAGTTGTATGGAAGCCGGGCGATAGACAGAGCCTATCTACTCCTTAAGCAGTTTAGGTTTGCAGACCGGTAATTTGTTTGAGTCACCAGCTCTAGGAAGGTTGTCATCCAAGACTGGGGAGGCCTCCCTCCCCTGAGGTTTAGTTTCAGAGTTTTCCTTCTCCTAGACGGATGATCTGGGAAGATCTACTGGGTCCATCAGCCCTGAGAGGGTTTGCTCCATGCCTGGGTCCTAATCCAGGTATTTCTGTGACCCCGCGTGGTTAATGTTACAGGGTTAGTTTGTAGAGGTTATATATCTAATGAATAGTTACACTCCTCAAAGTGATTTAGGGACATTGCTATTTCATTGTTAGTGTGTAATGTAGAGTTTTTGTGGCAGCTAGAGGTGGGGGGAAGCAGATTCTTAGCTTTCAAAGGACGGGGTTATGAACTTACAGAATACAGTTGAGTTTCATTAGGATTTGGAGTTTCAGGTAATGTTTTAGCTTAGGAAACAGAACAAAAAAAAATTCTTTTTTCTTTTTCCCTATTTAGCATGCAGGTTAGACAAAGGCAGGGGTCTTGGAGATAAAGAGAAACAATTATTACATGGTGATTCGGAATTCGTATTTATAGACAGTCATTAAGGTCAGGGAAAAAACAGTGTATCTATAGAGAAAATAGTCCTAGTGATGCAGCTAAGATCACTGTAGATTTCAGTTACAAATATAGTAACAGTTAATTAAACGCTATATCCAGTGGTTTGGTAGAGATATCAACGAGGCCTCTTTATTAATACAAGCGAGCATATGGTAATTGTAGATATTAAGTATATTACTTGAATAAAGTTCTTCTGACTTCTACGGTAGAAAAAATAAATCTACGTTTGTGCTAATTTTGGAAAATTTATCCTGCCTAAGCTATTTTTATCTCTAGCCTTCCTTAGGTTAGAGCGTGAAATTAATCATTTATTTAAGCTGGGAGAGAACGTGTTTTGCTGGGGGAGAATTTTAAAACTAGGCAACGAAACGAAAATAAAGACAATAAATACATATATAAATTATTAAATTACACATAATTACAAATTACAAGATGAAATAAGAAATTTAAAAGAGTTCCACGAGTACCACGACAATTCCAGCACCACAGATAACCATATTTGGTGGAGGGATGGAGTGATTTCTTTGACTAATATGAAGAGTCATGATCTTTATTACATCTGACAAAGTCCAGACAGCGCTGTCAGTTCTTTACAGAAATCATTGGTTTGCGTCTTGTAACACAGCTTAAAAAATTACATTCCTTCAATGTGTTCCTAACTGTAGAAAAAGAGCACTTTTTAACAAGCTTGCAGTTTTCTTGGATTTTAGAAGCCGTTTCAAATCTGTTTCTGAGGCTGCGGATCTTGATAGCATTGTCTTCCTTGTTAGCAGTAACTCTAGGACGACCAGATTTTGGGACATCACAAACACTGCCTGTGTTTTGATGCTTTTGCACAGTCATTCGTGCTGTTTTCTGATCACATTTCAATCGGCAGCCGATTTTTTGATTGGATAAACCAGAAAGATAATGAGCTCTTGACCATCACTAAGAGAAAGTCGAGACATATGGACTAAACGTTACGTTGCATAACCTGGAACAACACCAATTACGATTAAAGATTCTTTGTTGCCTAAAAGGTGGATATTTAAAGCTGGTTTTAAGCTCATTTGTTGCTGTGGAGTTTCTCTTTGTCGTCTCGATTTGAATTTATTTTTTTAAATTGACGTGAATACTAGGATACTTTAATTAAAATAGGAACAGGTAAAATTATAGAGGAATAAAAGCCGAATCAAATGAAGTATAGGTTGTGTAAACAGTTACATTCACTTCATTGTTTATATATTTAAATGAAAGATGTATGTATTTTGCTTTAGATTGTGTGTAAATAGCTTTTGTATGGTTTTTATGTTTAGGTGCCTTTAGTCAATATGTTTTCTACGTTTATTTATTGCTGTATTACTCAATGCTTTTTTTTATTATTATTTACTAGCAGGAGTGCCAGGCGTTGCCTGGGTGTTTGTAGGTGTGTGAAAAATAAAAAAACTGTTAGCAGACAGACAGGCTCGAACCCGAGACATGAAGGTGAAAAAAAAAATGAAAGTAAATCTGAGAGTTTACCGCTGCACCATGACGCAAGCGGAAGTGTAAAGTGTTCAAATTTAGCGATGAAAAAGAAATGAATAAGTTGGTAATTAAGTTAAAACTAGCGCAAGAGCAGAAATGAACGTCTGACTGTAGGCCAGTTAAGATTTCAGCTTTCCGCCCCGTACTTGTTTCCCCACAATGTTTTTTTTTTCTACGTGGAAGTCACCACTTATCAAGGCCCGGAGGCCACTCAGGGATAAGGGTTATTGCATGTACAGTAATCAATAGGACAATATAGTAGTAATCATTAGTATTGGGGGTTTTGATAGAGTGTCTTACTTAAGGGGGTGGTTTATCAGGAACTTGTTTATGTTGCACTTGAAGACATCCAAGTTGTAGTTAGGTGGAAAACAGGCAAACGGAAGAGAGTTCCACAAGCATGTACTTCTAAGAAAGAAGCTTTGCTCATGGAATCTACGTTTTGATTTAGCACAGATAAAGAGTGGGGAAAATTACTGACAGTGGTTTCAGCTAGACGGGTGTTTTTCATGAAAGATTGACAAGGAGAAACCAAAGATTGGAGCTCAGACGAGCACTTCCCATGGAAATAACGATAAAACAACAACAGGCTCGCAATATCCCTTCTGTGTTCTGTGTGTGATGTTGGGGAAAACCAGCTCTTCCCAAAAAAGGAGGAACTCTGGCAATGAATAGCAATTGTCTGATATGAAGGGTTTTCCCCACATTTGAGATATTAAATCCTTTATTCAGGTTAAAAATTAACATGAACAAAAAACTTAGTCACAAGGCAAACTCCAGAACTAAACAAAAGTTTCTGTTAACTAATATCTCCTTGCATCATAATACCGCATTCACCCTTTCGTACTGGGGGTCGTCTTACTTAGAACCCAATTTTTTGGGGGCAAGTAAAAACAATAACAATAATGATACAATAATTCATGAGGGCAGGGGAAGAAAAAAATACAAAAGTGGTTAGTAGGATCCTCTCAACCCCGTTTAGTTAATAGACCGCCCGTTCCACTTCGGTTTGTGAAGGAACTGAGCTCCTGCAGGACAGTCTCTAAGTGGGGATGCCCTCTAGATGGGATGAAATGGAGAAAAGAAAAATTGGTGAGTGAGGGAGTGGGGTGTTAGTGATTGATTTCTTTCTCTCAAAGATGGGTGAAATTTAGAGGAAGTAGTGAAAAGAAAAATTGCAGTTAGGAGTGGCCGGGATGGAGCACTCACTCGGCTAGCTAAGAGACTTAGGTTACACTTGACGGAACTGCAGGGGTCAAGAACAAAGTCGGGGAAGGTGCAGGGTGCCACGGTTAATCTTCTTGCATTTAGTGGTTCAGGAAGGCCAGCCTCCTGGCGTCCCGATGACACTTCAAGTCCGGCATTCCTAAGCCTCCATAACAGGGAGGTTTATTACAGACTTGTCTGCTCACCCAGTGTCTTCCTTTGTCCCGAAGAAGCGAGGACAAGAGTTTGACGAGAGCTTTTAGGCATTTTGCAGGCAGAGGAAGTACGGCCAGTCGGTAAAGGATGAGAGGAAAGACATACGTGGTGCACGCCTCAGCTCTACCCTTTAAAGAAAGTTTCCTAGGAAGCCACGAGTTGACCGTATATACATACATATATATATATATATATATATATATATATATATATATATATATATATATGCGTATTGGGTGTGGCTCAGAGGCTAAGAAATGAGGGTGACGGGTTGCATGTTTTGGTTTCGATTCTAGCTGATGGTAGCTAAATAATGTAGATATATTTTAGTTTTGATTTTACTACTGTATATGAATAGTTCAATAATCGATAGATAATTGTCTTCATAATGAGAAATACGTGTTTAAGCGTATCTTATGACCGGGCAACGCTGGATGGCCTGCTAGTATATATATATATGTATATATATATATATATATATATATATATATATATATATATATATATATATATATAATATAAAGTTGAACGTCTGTGTTTGTGTGTCTGGTCATGAATAGGCTCCTATATGGTTGACTATAACAGAAAATTGATCACATATAATGATAGAAGATGTATTGAGGCACAGGAATGGGTATGTTTGATCTGGCATAATGATGATTCATTAAAATTGTGGGGTCTGCATACGCGCCTGGTCCACAAAGTATAGAAATAAAAATTTAAAAATTAAAAAAAAAAACGTTTACAAGTGTTTTTGATATAGATTTACATAATAATACATAATATTATTATAGATGTACATAATAATACTTTGATAAGTATGTTTTAACTTAAATAGGGATGATATAATAAAATTGTGGGGTCTGCTTTCGTCCCTGGCATCCATAGAATGGAAATAGGCACAAACTTTAATAAAGACTTTTCATATCTATCTGCGTAAGTATACTTTGATAATTATGCTTCAGTTTGAAGAAATATGGTATAATAAAATTATGAGGTGTTTGTTCACGCCTGACTTCCATAGAATGGAAATATGTCACAAAGTTTAACAATGTTTTTTTTAATATAGATTCACAGAATATTGTGATAAGTGTTTCAGTGTGAACAGGTATGGTATAATAAATTATGGGGTTTATCTATTTTATTTTTACTTTCATCATATTTTGCTTTGGTTTTGATACCCCCAAATTCGAAGCTATGTCTTTACAACCCTCCCTTTTCATAACCTATCATACTTTCATAAATCAGAGTCCATTTTCTGTAGGCTGTTTTTGAACTCGGTCAACGACGGGTACTTTTGCTAGTATATATATATATATATATATATATATATATATATATATATATATATATATATATATATATATATATATATATAATAAAATACGTATCAGGTGTGCTTGAAAGACAAATTATAACACAATATTACAAAAATAAACAAAATATTTACTTGTTTGAAATTCATAATTTAAAAATATTTTGGAATCAAACTCCATCCTCAGTAAAAAGTCAGTTAGTAAAGATCCGCGCATTGTCTCTCATCGGTTGTAGTTTGAAATGCCGGAACGCTGTGTTGGTTACGCCGGATTAACATTCTGACATTTCAAAATACAACCGATGAGACACAATGCGCGGATCTTTACTAACTGACTTTTCGTTCTCCAACTTTACAACATGGCAATTTTTGTGGAAAAAGAATTCCAGCAGAGTGCATCTATTATAAGAAAAATGTTCAAAATAAGGGCGTCATTTCAGAAGTTTAGATAAGCCATTGATACTGTCGGTTGTAATAAACCTGATAATAGGGATTCGTTTTAGATGCCAATATCCAGCTCTTTTCACTTGATCTATCTCATCTATCGAACCCGACGGTACCGATGGCTAAAACCTCTGAAAATTAATAAATAAATGTGTGTGTGTGTGTGTGTGTGTGTGTGTGTGTTTATATTTCCTCTCCATAATATTAGATACAAGATAAGGTGTGGGTTTGATGTAATGCTTTGCTTCTGTGGAACAAACTGGATTCTAACTTGGTACAGCCAGGTTTTCAGTCCGTATCGGCAAGCACTTAACCACCGTCCCTCGAAGTGAAATAATTATTTACGTACACTAAGAGGATCCGATTTACATCCAAAATTGATTTGGTGCATCTTGTGGGAAAGGAACTTAGACGTAAGTGAGGAACTGCCTGTATGTGCGGTGGTGGGTTACAAGGGATTAAGTAACTCTGCAAAGTGCCAAGCACTTTTGTTCTCCGCAGTAATAAAAACTGTCTTTCTTTTCTTTTTTGCCAAAATATCAGATGAGATTAATTTATATTTGTCGTTTGGTTGATCATCAGAAAACTCGACCGATGACAAATCCATTTCCTAGTATCAAGCTTACCTCATCTATTTTCTATTGTTTCGATTTATAATTTCTTTTTAAAAGCCATTAAGGACAGAGAATAGAATCTTTCTTATAAAGCATTATTTGAACTAATATTAAGCAAACATCGATCAGAAAAAAAATTTTGAAAGAGAAACAAGACAAAATAACGGAATCTTAGGATTTTGTTTTATTTTTCACTATTTTATTATTTTTTTCTTTTTAAATTCATTTATTTTAATATTTAGTTTGTCCTTATTTTACTTCTCAAAACCAAACTAACCACTTAGGATGCATTAAATTGAATCCATCCATCAACATATATTTTTTTTAATTTATGTTACAAAGTATCAACTTATATATATAAAGTAGATCACGATTTCCGGTCGTTTGGTCACTATTGACTGTCTTAACCTTGTGCCTGTATTTGACATTTATATTCGTTAATTCCCTTAATTCTCCTGATGGTGTCCTAGAAGTAACATTCCTAGGATATGGAGTCAAAGTTGGCTTTGTAGATGGGTTCGAATCTCTTGACAAGTAGCAATCGTTACTTCTTGCACTGATGATTGCGAAAGCAGAGAACACCAGTATCGGTAAGTATAATAGTTATTATATATATATATATATATATATATATATATATATATATATTAATTTAATTCAGATATATTACTGACGTGAACCAATATTTACTCAAAATTGTTCAATACACATGTAGAGCTTTCATATGAATAAAATTATTTAAACATTGGGAGGAGTCTACGCAGATCGACTAACAATTCTACATTCTTTATATATATATATATATATATATATATATATATATATATATATATATATATATATATATATATATATATACACTAGCAGAACTGCTTTAACTATAAAAAATAAATATTAGGATCTCAATTGTGAAGAAAAATCAGAAATAACTCAGTGTAAGTTAAAACAATCAAACTTTGGATATGTCTAAGTAAACGTTATTTTTTTTAAATATACATTTTAACACGTAAATAATTGGGTTGTAATTTTTTTTTCAAATAAAATTAAAATTTTCAACACAGATACAAGTTGGGTAGGATACTCCTTAGAATAAGTATATAAAACAAGATTAACGATGTCCTCACTATTCACTCTGTTGATGACCTTGTGCTTGATTTGTGTGAAATATAAAAAGAAATGTACTTTGAAATATCTTTTGCAAATAAATAATTGAAAGTGTCGTCTATGCTATGACAATACATTTCCTATTTTCTGTCCTCGGTCATTGGAGGAAAAGTTCTTCTAAACTGAACCGACGTTTTCTTTCTACCAATCCAGATAGTCCCCCTGTGGTAGCTGGATTTTCTCCAGATTAAATACCGATCTCGTGGCTGTCTGCCCTCGTATGGAGACAAAAAATAAGAACACAGAATAAAAAGGAAACTCAGTCAATACACCCCGTTGTGGTTAGGGGCAATGCTAATCTTTCCCGACTTCATTGAAGGAGAAATCCTCAAAGACTGAGTCAATTATTATTTCTGGTTCCAATACAGTGTGTCGCCATTTTTGTGAAGCTGGATTTTCCCCTACATAAAAAATTGTATCTAAGATGACTCTCGTAAGGATGCACATAAGTATGAACACACGACGTATTTTTAATGGCATGTTTTGTTGTAGTTTTTTTTCCGATTCCGATACCAAAAAAAGTTAATAAAACTTCTCAACAGCTTTGTGATATGAATATACTTTATTCACATCTGAATTCTCATCCGTCTTTATTGTCTTGCATTTCTTGCAACAAACTGGTTATCATCTCAAGTCAGATGCAATTCCACTGCACTGTGTATCAATTCCTTACAAGTACCACAAAAAAATTGAGGTGCACCCGGCTTCTTTTCCACAAACTAAGTAAGGAAACCTCCTCCTTTCTGTGGACTTTCCAACACTACAACCAATAATCATTACTTTACTATCGGTAATAGTGACTCTCAGTTCTTTAATTTCCATAGCATTCCTACAAGTCTTCAATAGAAAGACTTTCTATAAATATACAATTCAAAACATCCTTGTTTATTTAATATTTATATATAAAGCAATTGATGAACAAAATACCTTGCACATCCCAACATCCGAAGGGCAAAACCTTGCACATCCAAAATCCGAAGGGCAAAACCTTGTACATCCAAAATCCGAAGGGCAAAACCTTGCACATCCAAAATCCGAAGGGCAAAACCTTGCACATCCCAAAATCCAGGGGCCAAAATCTTGACCGCTGATGTCTTTAAACTGCTTTCACCTGTTGCTGACCATTTATCCGTTTGCAAACTTAACTTTAGAGTGAAATGGTGATCTATGTTTCATGTATTGACACAAGAATAGTTTCCAATCTGAATCACTGATGCGTTGTTGTTTTTTTTTTTATTATTGTGTGCAAACACAGGACCATTATAATTGTGTTTCTCATTTACAAACGTCCATGTTAGATAGGGAATATAATGCCATCTTTAATCTTTAACCTCTCTACTATTTCATGAAATTTCAATTTATGATCTTTTATGAACTTTAAAAATGTTTTCCGAGACAAATTTAAATCAAAATTTTCTTTGGTGTGTCATGCTCAAGTTTGAAATATTTTTATCATTCTGTCATGCTCAAGTTTGAAATAATATTTTCTTTGATATATCATGCTTAAGTTTGAAATAATATTTTCTTTGATATATCATGCTTTAGTTTGAAATAATATTTTCTTTGATATATCATGCTTAAGTTTGAAATAATATTTTCTTTGATATATCATGCTTAAGTTTGAAATAATATTTTCTTTGATATATCATGCTTAATTTTGAAATAATATTTTCTTTGATATATCATGCTTAAGTTTGAAATAATATTTTCTTTGATATATCATGCTTAAGTTTGAAATAATATTTTCTTTGATATACCATGCTTTAATTTGAAATAATATTTTCATTATTCTTACATGCTGAAGTTTGAAATGATATTTTCGTTATTTTGTCATGCTTAAGTTTGAAATAATATTTTCTTTGGTATATCATGCTTAAGTTAGAAATAATATTTTCGTTATTCTTACATGCTAAAGTTTGAAATAGCATGTAGTTGTCTGTCATGATTAAGTTCGAAATAGTATTTTTGTGAATTTGTAATGCTTAAGTAAAAAAATGGCATTTTCTTTGGTTTGTCAAGCTAGAAATAGCATTATCAGATGAGCATACATCATTGTATAAAAATCTTTTCAATTGTTGGTCGGTCGGTCCTGCTTTGATTTCAAATTACATTTTAATTGTTAGGTATACAGATTGAATGGACACATCTTGATGTTAACAAATTTGTCCTCTTTTGTTTGTAATCTTTTGATACAAATTAATCGAACAAAAACGGACCAATCAAATTCTTTCGATAAAGCTCTGTCAAAGACGATAAAGAAAATTTAAGCGATTAGCTTGGCCCTTGATCCTATTGTCAATAATATCATTATTATTATTTTCATTTTAACATTTTTATGAAAGGTGTTCTTTTATATGGATATTCTGAGAAAATTTTCCATCGATTTTGTGCCTCTTGTTTCTTGACCAGTGTTCGATTTCCTATGTATTCTTTTGTATTTCTGTGCCTCAACCCCAACCTCCTCATTTTTTTTTTTTTTAGTGTGTTCTCTTTCTTCTGATCGGCTTAGAATTCTCTACGTTTTTCTTGTGACTCTTCATCTTTATTAGCTTCCTCTCCGCAACCACTTCCTCCATCGTCTCCACTACC
The DNA here is from genome assembly GCF_053919585.1 of Euprymna scolopes. Classification (NCBI taxonomy): domain Eukaryota; kingdom Metazoa; phylum Mollusca; class Cephalopoda; order Sepiida; family Sepiolidae; genus Euprymna; species Euprymna scolopes. Next base: position 15,423,377 of record NC_136503.1, on the reverse strand, counting down.
CCAACCTCCAAATTCCGACTATCCGATCAGCTGGAAGAAAGCCAGTATCGTAGAATGATATCTTTACATTCTAGAACATCAAATAAGACGTAATTGGTGCTTAAAGCTCTCAGCGGTACATTTCTCAATGTGTGTATGGATATGTGTATATGTGTAAGCTTGGGCACATTATGTATTTGAGTGTGCGCATAATACATGTGCATTTTGTGTATGTAAATTGATATGCATGTATATACACAATTATATATATATGTGTGCATATACTAGTAAAAAAAATCAGTGTTGCTCGGGATTGAATAAAGAAGCATATATCTTTTTGCACTTAGTACCATAGCAGCGAACGGGTTTTTATTTGTTTTGTTTTTTTCGTATTATTTGGATTATTCATTTTAAATGCTATGTTCACAACGTTTCGGCCGATGTAACAGATTTTTTTCAGCCAAAATACAATTGCAAAATACTTAGAACGCGTGGACAGACATTCCTTCAAAATTAGAGAATGCGTCCACTCTGGTTCCAACTCTCTTCCTGACTACATCAATGACCTCCCAAATTACATCCTAAGATTATCCGTAAGCATTTATGCTAACAACACTACCATCTAGAGCAACACTTCCACGGCCGTCAATGACCAAGTTCTCTCTGATTTTCTCTTCTCTGATCTTGAGCACGTGGTACAATCGGAAAAGAGGTTGCTGGTTAATTATAACACATCTAAAACCAAGCGTCTATCTTTACATCATCCACAGTCTAATCCCTGTATGTCATCCATTGAAATGAATGGCTCTTATCTTGAGGATGCTCAATGTTTCGACAATCTTCTGTGTCTGACCTTTATTTTTGATCTGAAATAGAACTCAAATCCGTTGCCAAGATCGCTGGAAAAATGGTCAGATCCGTCTACCACTCCAGTTAATATTCACTGCTGATGAAATTCTCTACCTGTATAAGAGCCAAGTACGTCCAAGGACGGCAGAAGCTGCAAGAAAGAATCCTGCCTTGACAGAGTTCAAAAATAGACCATGTAGCCTAATGGGAAATGCTCTTTTCTCTTCCCTGCAGCCTCTTTTCCACAGAAGAGACGCTGTGAGCCTGTCTCTGCTTTATCGTCATTTTCATGGTAAGTACTCATCTGAACTCAAATCTATGACCCCCCCCCCTTGCCAAACTTTCATGAAAAACACTCATCTAGCTGAAAGCACTTTCAATAATTTTCCCCACACTTTATCTGTCCCTACTATTATATGGCCAGGATTCATTCAGATAACGTAAGTAAAGAGTCTGACAATAAGATATTTGTTCACTTTAGATTTAAATTCATGTATGTTACTACGATAGGGGGAAAAGACACAGGGAGAGAATTCCAAATGCAAGTGGTCCAATCAAAAAAGATGTTAGAGGAGAAAATCTTATGGCATCTGCAGTTTCAGAGCTGTTAGAAATGCACATATAATAATTACGGCTAGGACAACAGCATATTCTTTTCATTGTTTTAACTCTCGAGTTTGTATCCTTCGATATCTTATATGCTTTTATATAGAGTGATGTGGTTCTCAGTTGATTAACTGTGTCGGATATATACTCGAGAGTCAAAACAATGATAAGAATATTCTGTTGTCATAGTCCTAGTAATAATAAATCATTGTGAATAAAGATTGAAGATATATATGTTCAGATGTTCTTTTATGGTTTGTCTGCTAGAATTTACTTATTTTAGTTGATTTTAATTAAGATTTTCATTTTTTTTATTTTTGATACACGTATAATAATCAGTAAAAATTAATTCTATTTTCGTTTGTTTATCATATTCTTTTTTTTTTCTTTTTCTTTGGTGTTATCAGATCAGGCTGTCTGTAGATACTGGCTGACTTAAAATGCACTCAGCATCAATATGATTGTTTTGTTTTTTCCTTTACAAAACTCAATCATGTTCTGCAAAGTAAAAAAAAAAGGCAAAATCAAAATCTTTCATCTATGAGACAACCAAACCAAACCAAATCATGAGTAAATACTAAAATTGTCCTCAAGGACCCGTTCAAAGTAAAATACAGTTCCAAGTGCAACTCTTCTGGAGATTAAAGATTCAATTCTCAGCGTGGATTACATTATCAGTACAATTGCGAATTACTAAAGACACCTACCCAGTCATGACCGATGAAATCAGACCATGCTATTCCCGTGAATTAAATAAAGGATTCTGTTTGAAATTCTGTTCAGATTCCCGAGTTCGACAAGATACCCCTGAAGAAGATCGGATCATTGTAAAAGCAACAATCAAGATGAGAACAGTAATCTGAATAATCCAAAATACACTAAAATAGGATAATTTAATCTATGAAGATTTCATATTTATTATTATAAAGCCAATTCTCTACTGATAATTATATTGTACCTAGTAAATCATAGTGATTCCAAAAGTTTTTTTTTTTTTTAATATGATTTGGGTGCCATCAACTAGAATCGAAACCGAAACTTATAGTGTTCCAGTCTTATTTGTAAAGTCTGGAAAGTTTGCTAGAAATGATGTTGTGACGTTAAAATTTGGTACCAGAGCACAGAGGCATATATGGTAGCAGCAGCAGCTGTATGTAAATGACCGAATCGTATGTGAGGTGACGTCACGGCGAGGAATACCGAAAAAAAGACTATAAAAAGAGAAAAACGTGGACCTTGCAGTTAGAGATAGGCAAAGAGAGACAAGTTACACACATGGCTCAAGAGCGACAGGAAAAGACGCGTCCTAAACATAGCTGGACAAAGACAAAGTACCACGTGTTCGAAACGGCAGAGTCTTGTTAAACACATTGAAATACGAGAAGACTTTTGAACAATGAACAAGACGTTATTGTGGAAAGTACCTGTAAATATATGTCTGTTGTTTCAGTGAAAAAAAAAAGAGTGAGTCGAATTCTTTCCTTGCAACTGTCTGCATACAACGTGTGGGTCTTGAGTGTTGACATGTAACGACTAGGTTACAATTTGAGACGGAGAAAAACAAATTCAGACTTTTAGTATGATAATAGATTTTATTTATTTATTTGTTGACTGTTTCTCTCATCTTCATAGATGTTGTCTTGCGAAGTTTCGGCCAACTATTCCTCTGGCCTTCGTCAGGTGGTTAACTGTGATGTGAGAGGAATGCTGAGTCTCTTAATTGTATCCTCAGTAATTAATTAAAAAACGTTGTGAGACACTAACCCTATAAAGATGAGGATAGCAATCTGCAAATAAATAAACAAATATACAAATTAATAAACAAGCAAATATACAAATTAATAAATAAATAATTAAATAAATATATAAATAAGTATAGAAATAAGTAAATAAATAAATATACAAATTAATAAATAAATAAATATATAAAGAAATAAATATACAAATAAGTAAATAAATAAATAAATAAATATAAAAATAAATAAATAAATATACAAATAAATATATAAATAAATAAATACACAAATAAGTAAATAAATAAATATACAAATAAATAAATAAATAAATATACAAATTAATAAATAAATATACAAATTAATAAATATACAAATAAAGAAAGAAAGAAATTTACAAATAAATAAATAAATATACAGGTTATTCATCTCAAAGGATTCCAATAAATAATAATAGATTTGAAAATATAAAGAACATAAATCATAGAACATTTTTCCAAAGGTTCTGGATTCAGCATTAAATAACACTAAAAGGGTTGATATGCCGTAAAACAAGGCAACTAACTAAACGCCATGAGTAAACATTTTAGATATAACCTGAAAACTGTTGATATGCCATAAATAAAAGAACCAACCAATTTTCTATTTTTTCTTCATCCAAATTTTCCTTTTATTCTCGGTCTTCATTTTATTTAATTTTCCATTTTATTCCTTCCTCTCTAATTCTTCCCTCTATCATTTATCTTCCCATACGTAGAAATGTCAGCCATTTTGTTCGCTTAGAAATGGAGTGAAGAAGTCAAAATATAAAATAGCCAAACCGTTGATTTGTTTATCTTTCTTTTGCTAATATTAATTACATTTGAATGTTTTCTTTCATTTATTTCCCTTCATTTTCTCTTGTAATTTTCGTAGACTAATCAAGAAAGATTACAAAAATATGTGATTTCTTCAACATTGCTATTCTTGATGACATAAAAATAAAAATAAAATGTCTCAAGAGAGTTTAACATGGTGGAACTTGACTAATTCCATCAAGATTAAGACCTCTAGAATAGCCTTAATTGATTCCTCACCTTCATTTTGGTTAAATCAAATAGTTCAATGCGAATCTGACGACAGGTAACCAATTAGTCTGAATATATTGGTGCATGTGCAGTAGTTACCAGTGGATATTGTTAGTTTGGCACAGCATTTTCAAATGTTGTTATTGCTTTTATTAATATCTCTATAATATCTCTAGGAAAGGTATGGATTCGTCCATCACAACCCCTCATACACACCTGGTCAATACCTAGTTGAGTGATTCATTGAAAATACCAGGTAGTTAAAAAGTAGAAATAACTGAGGGATAAAGATACATTCATTTATTAAGATTTAAGAATTTCTTCCCATGTAATGACGCAAAAGTTACGTGAAAGTAGTTATCTCTTGAGAGATTCAGTACATTTTATGGAGCGATTCCGGTTTCTGATTGGTTGTTAGCAGAGCCTCGTTCCATCTGATTGGTCAGTTCTTATCACCCTTCTTCATAAATATAATATTTCAGTTATTTTGTGACCATATCCTCATAGTTATACTAACAATATTGCGACAATTTTCATTATATATTTATATTGCATGGTCATTTCTTTATCTGGTAGTAAATGCCAATAAGTCACTTACCATCTTCAAAATTAACGTTATTTCATGTTATGCCCTCTTGGGGAGGCAAATAAAATTTGCATTAATGATTTTTGATATTATATCATGTAATGAATCCGAATAGATCCGGGCTTTTCCATACAAAAATATGATTGGCTGGTATAAGCCATAAATACGGACAGGTAGAGCAGCCTTGGGTTGATGTTGAAAGATACATTGAAAGCTTAAAGATTAACTATATTACCAACGTGGCTGTGATGACTGCAGTAACTGTTGCATCTTTTATTTCTATGCTGATCATTATTGAAATGTCTAGCTTTATCCCGAGTCTGGAGGCAAGAAATTTAATTTAAGAAAATAATAGCAATCCATAATTTAATTTGGAATAGATTAGAAAATTATGTACGAGACAAACGGGCTTAGGAAAGTAATGTAATGATTATGAATACATCCGGGGTCATTCTCACAAGAATATGATTGGTTTGTGTAAGCCATAAATACGGATGGGTGTAGCAGCCTAGAGACGCTGAAAGATGCACTGAATGCATTACCAGCTGCGACTATGAACATTTGTTTATTACGGCAATTTACTAGATTGTATTACTCAATTACTTTAGCCAACACCACAGCTACTTTAAAAAAATATATTCCTTTCTGCGTCATATAAATATATATAAATATAATTTAAATTTAAATTTAAATTTGATTAAGGCAGGTTGCGTTTCCAGTAGTACTTGAATAAAAGTGTCAGATTCATTATCGCAGGAGCCATCATTTGCAATGTAATGGTGAGGGATCTATGTTAAATAAACACCCCCACAATAAGCACGATCTTGTGTCATATGTTGCCCTCATACTAACACCTTTTTGGTATTACTAAAGATCAGTTTTATTTTCTAAAAGTATGTCTGGTTGTTTTGTTTATGGAATATCAACCCTTTTTGAGTTATTTAATGTTAAATTTAGTAATTTTGGAAAAGGTCTTATGCTTTTTCATATCTTCAAATATTTATTCATAGTGTTTGGTTTGGTTGATTTGTAGAGGAAAATTTGATGTTGTTTTTGACTTTGCAGAACATGGTTGTATTTTGCAAAGGAAAATGAAAAAGAAGACTATAACAATTATGTTTGGTGCATCTTAGGTTAGGAAAGTTCAAACGTTATATAAACAGACATCTTGCTGCCCAACTCCCTAGATAGTATCTCTGCAAATTATGCCCCAGATAGTAGCCCCCTACATCAAAGTGGCACTGTGCCTTGTTTGGGGTGAATGGGGTGTTTGGAGTGGATGAACAAAGCTTCTTTCTAAGAAGTGCACGCTTGTGGAACTTTTTTGCATTTGCCTGTTTCCCACCTGACTACAACTTAGATGTCTTCAAGTCTAACATAAACAAATTCCTGATAAACCGCCCCTTAAGTAAGACTCTTTATCAAATCGCTATTACTAACAATTACTACGATATTATTCCATGGATTACTGTACACACAATAAACCCCTATCCCCGAGTGGCCTCCGGGCCTTGATAAGTGGTGACTACCATGTAAAAAAAAAATTGCAATAAAAAAAACAAAATAAGGAACCTTGCATCTTCAGACAGCCTTATCTGGTAACACCAGAGGTTTCTGGGGTCCTTCCTCCAAGATAGTATCTACTCTATTAAGGGGAGGTATAGGTGTACTCTCTGTCACCTCTGGTTCTTTAATTTGTGAGAGGGAACAACACTCATTCATTACCTAGCAAAGCTGATTCAATAGCACATGGCCTTGCATAGCCAATCGGTATCGATAAATCTTAGACTACTGAATAATGCACATCTGTTTGTCCAGTGCTTTAATATTCAAAAAAGGGTTAATCCATTCTTGTGTGAACAAATTTTCTTCTCGTGATTAATAATGTCCATCCAGATGACCTTAAAGTAAGTATTTATACATGCGTGCCGCTTATTGATCCGTTGTTATTCTCCGACGGACATTTTTATTGTTGTTGCATTTGGCTTGACCATCTGCCGCCCTTTAAACAAATGCACGCATTTACCTATACACACACACCCAGGCACGCATGTATGCATACACTTGCACAGATGCACACACCGGCAGAGAGAGACACACACATACACATGCATACAAACATATGAAAAGACACATGCAAACATACACACACTGACGAGAAAGACAAAAACAAAAGAAAACGCATCTTTATTGCAGAAAACAAAGATACAAAATCGATCATCTGTAAAGAAAGATGAAGCAAAAAAACTAAACAAAACTTCTTCAGTCAGTTGTCTATCGACACCCTCCCCCGACCCACTGTTTATCTCACACTCTTTCTAACTCTCTCTCTCTCTCTCGCACAATTTCTCTTTCACTCACACTCAGTCACTCAATCTGTCTGTCTCTGTGTCTGTCCCTGTCTCTCTCTCTCTCTCTCTCTCTCTCTCTCTCTCTTTGAATGCTTGACTACCACTCCAGTTGATTGAGATTGTCGGACTGACTTCCTCATCTTTGTTGTTATTGTCACAACGTTTCGGCCGTTTTGCCCTCCGGCCTTCGTCAGGTGTTTTGTATCGAACTGGGGAACCGTTTGTTGGGAGTCTCGAACCCAGCCCTTTATTATCATTAGTGACATATGGCCGAGTGGTCCTAGACGTTGTATCAAAGTTTACAGTTACCCAAAGGTGCTGAGTTCAATTCTGAACGAAGGCAGTGAAAAAGTAACATTCAAAACAGAGAAACAGCAACTATGTCCCAAAGCCTAGCTGGAGTCCGAACACGGTACTCCCGTAATAATAATAAAGGGTTGGGTTCGAGACTCCTAACAAACGGTTCCCCAGTTCGATACAAAACACCTGACACAGGCCGGAGGGCAAAACGGCCGGAAATTTGTGACAATAACAACCAAGATGAGGAAATCAGTCCGACAATCTCAATCAATGAAAACACCTCATCTCAAAAATACAGACAATTACTACCACTCCAGTATTTGGGTTTGAATCTCAATTGAAATGTCAGCCAAATTTATCCACATTTAGGAATGTATGGCAGCAAAAACGTTGGATGATAGATTTTTTTTTTTTTTTTTACACGGTGGTCACCACTTATCAAGGCCCGGAAGCCACTCAGGGATAAGGGTTATTGCAAGTACAGTTAGTGTGGAGATTTAATGAAGTGTTTACTTAAGGGGGCAGTTCATCAGGAATCTGTTTACGTTGAACTTGAAGACATCAAGGTTGTAGTTAGGTGGGAAGCAGGCAGACGGAACAGAGTTCCACAAGTGTGCAGTTCTAAGAAATAAGCTTTGTTCATGGAATCTACGTTTTGATTTAGGCACAGATAAAGAGTGGGGAAAATTTTTCACAGTGGATTCAGCTAGATGGGTGTTTTTTGTGAAAGATTGGCGAGGGGGGACCAGAGATTGGAGCTCAGACGAGCACCTGCCATGGAAATAACGATAAAACAAGGATAGGCTCGCAACGTCTCTTCTGTGGGAGAGAGGTTGCAGGGTAGAGAAAAAGGGCATCCCCCACTAAGCCACAAAGTCTATTTTGTACTCTGTCAAGGCAGGATAGGCTGTTTTTAGCAGCTCCTGCCCAGATATGGCAGCAGTATTCCATCCTTGGACGTACTTGGCTTTTATATAGATAGAGAATTGCATCAGTAGTGAGATATCTCCTGGAGCGGTAGAAGGATCCCACCATCTTTCCAGCGACCTTGGCAACAGACTTGATGTACGTGTTCCATTTCAGATCAGGAGTAAAGGACAAACCCAGAAGCTTGTCAAAATATGGGGCTTCTCCTAGACGAGAGCCATCCATTTCAATTGATGCCAGATGGGGATCAGAGCGTTGATGATGTAAAGATAGGAGTTTGGTTTTAGATGCATTAAAGGTAACCAGCCACGTCTTCCCCCACTGAACCACGCGCTCGAGATCAGAGGAGAGAGAATCAGAGAGAAATTTGTCATTTACAGCCTTTAATGTGTTGCCGTAGATGGTCGTGTCATCAGCATACATGTCAACGAATGATTTAAGTATGTGTTTAGGGAGATCATTGATATAGATCAGGAAGAGAGTTGGGCCCAGGATTGACCCTTGAGGGACTCCAGCATTAATACTGCAGGCCTCTGATTTTTGTCCATCGACCACTACTCTTATGAGCCTATCGGAAAGAAATGATTTAATGATTGAGAAAACATTTCCAGTTATACCATAGCTGGAAATCTTGTGAGGTAGGCCCTTGTGCCATACCTTATCGAAGGCCTTTGATATGTCAAGAGCAATTGCCCTAGAAAGGAAGCCTTTGTCAAGAGATTCACTAATCCTGTGAGATATAACCATTACCACATCTGCGGTAGATCTTGCAGAGTGGAAACCATATTGTGTGTCACTAAGAAGGTTATTTCTGCTGAGGTGGTTTACTATTTCTCTATTTAATATGGATTCCAGCAACTTACTCATAACATACAGGAGACTTATTGGTCTGTACTGAGAGGGAGATGACTTATCACCTGAATTCTTAAATACAGGGCAAACTGATGAGGTTTTCCAGGGAGTCGGAAAGCACTTCTCCTTAAGGCAACGCTTAAACAGTTTCGTAAGTATGGGAGCAAGTTCTGGTTGAAGCTTTTTTAACACTATAATTGGGATGCTGTCAGGGCCAGTTGCTTTACTGGAATCAAGGTTCTTGATTAGCTTGGCGACCTCATGCACGGATATTTGTATGTTACCTAGCGTGTTGCGTGTTATAGGAGGAAATATGGGGAGTTGATGGCCTTCGTCGGATAGGGTAGAATTAGCTGCAAAGTTCTTTGCAAATAGTTTGGCCTTGTCTGATGCTGACGAGATGACCTCTGGTCCATTGATAATGGTTGGGATAGAACGCACACTTCTGTTCAGGATCCTATTTGTTATTTGCCAAAACTGGTGGGAACCAAGCTGCTGATCAGCTACTTTGGATTTAACAGACTGGACATATAGCTCTCTTGCATTTTTTATTACTCTTTTACAGTGGTTGCTGGCGTTCCTGAAAGCAGCTTTAGTCTCAGTGCATCTATTACGTTGGTAGCTATGGAAAAGGTGATTTCTGTGCGTGATAGCAGCAGCACATTCTGGGGAGAACCATGGCTGGCTGTTAGTTTTTTCTTGGAATTTTTTAGATGGTATGAATCGGTCTATGCCTACAATTAACCATTCGTTCAGATCTGATACTATAGAGGACACCTCCTTTTTAAACATGGAATGCAGAGGTAGGTCAGATATGAATGTACGGAAGCTATCCCAGTCAGCCATAGCGTATCGGTATACAGTACGGTGGAGGGGTACTTCTGGGGACTTATTACATTTCATTTTCATCTTAACTGATACGATGGAGTGGTCGGAGGATCCTAGAGGAGAATGAATGGAACATGAACATAGCTCAGGGGAAGTTGAGAGAAAAAGGTCTAGGAGGCTCGCATATTGATTGACTAGTAGTATCGGGCACACGGGTGGGTTCGCGAACAATCTGAGTGAGGTCATAAGCAATGGCAAAATCATGACAAAACCTCCCCTCATCGTCTGTCTTATTTGAATGGGTCAGCCATTCCACGTTATAGACGTTGCAGTCACCACAGATGTGGATGTTAGCCGAGGGATGTGCAGACAGGATGTGGTCTATTTTCTCAGTTATACTCTTAAAGATAGTAACTCCGCTGTTATGGGGCCGATAGAGGGCAAATATAAATGCAGTGGTGTAAACAAGTGCAACCCGGAAGCACATATAGGGTAAATTAGGATCTTCTCTAGAGATATCCCTGCCACACGGGAAGCCATCTTTAATGTAGGCACATATTCCATGCCCATGGCGATCTTGGGGGTCAGATTTAGCTGTTAAGTTAGACTATCCATTAATTATGAACTCATCTAGGGAAGTGGTCGGCCCTATTCCAGTTTCGCTTAGAAAGAATATGTCCGGTGTCGTCTCCTGTAATTGGGTTTCAACCTCTGGAAGGTTGGAACGTAGACCCCTGATGTTGGAGAAGCAGACCTGGTAGTAGGGGTCTACGTTGGAAGACGGGGTTCTAGGTTTATTCAAGTTTTTTTTTTTTCTGGAGATATTTCATGTTGAGGTTTTGGGATTTGTGGAACAGGTCGGCATACTTGGTTAGAGCAGGATAGAGAGGGAAAGTAAGAGAGAAAAAGACAGGATTTTTTTTTGTAGCACATGAAAAGGTAAAGCCATAACAATTACCCACTAGTATGGCATCGAGAGGCCCCACCAGAGACTACTGCATGGTCCAGAATCCATTCACCAAATGGCAATACAGCAGTCCCAGTACTTTGCGCCTGCTGATAGGACAGCCTCCTTAGTGGTTAATCCAAGGTCCGGGTCCCTGACTATCAGGCGGATAACGTCAGCCCAGACAAAACGTTTACCTCCAGCACCCTTACTAGTGACATGGACACAAGGCTAGACATAGAGACAGAAAAATTTCCGACATCTCAGACTACTGTTCACCAAGTACTACCGACCTTTAAAGCAGCTTTTTCTTCACCCTTTGTCAGAAAAATCACTCATTGGAAATGGGGGCTGAGAGACAAAATAGGAGAAGCGAGAGTTACTGGAGCTGCCGATAACACATCCACTGTATTATCTACTCTCCATTAAAAAAAATAAATAAAAATTAGTAAAAAATAAAAAAAAAATAAACGGGGAGGAGGGGAATGGGTACAAGGGACTTATTAATATCTACTTAGTAAGGTTCGGTGCTAAATTATCAATTCAGGACACTTTTGATGATAATCCCCCCCCCCCCATATTAATGAGTGGATGTTTTTGGCGTTATCTATCTCGAGTTTGAATCATTGGAGCTTCACCTTATAATTAAAATCCAATAATTAACTTTTATCAATTTGTGAAGTCGGCTTAATATTAATTTACATTCGAGTTTAGATAATTATTCAAGGCTTTAATTTAGGAGGTTCGTTTTCGTAGGTGACTTTTTCTTTGCTAATGTCACTGTGTATCATATTTCGAATATAATTGAAAATAAGACTAACTATATTAGATGGTTTGATTGGAAGCAAGCATTTTCAATATAAGCAAGCTCATAGTAATAGTACATATTAAGTATATTAAATTACTTAAATAAAGTCCTAACTTTATCTACTGTAATAGAGAAAATAATTCCCGGCAATTTTGTTTTTTATCACTAGTTTACTTCTATGTAGCATGAGTGAGCAGTGTTTTGCCTGTTTCAATAGTAGTCGCTAAGGAGGGGGGGACAAATCTCATCTTAAAAGTTTGCCGAGACAGGAAAAAGTAGAGACAAATAAATACATATACATAAATAAAACAAGAAAAACAAGTTTAAACAAGGTAACATGAAATACATTTGTTAGGATGAATTTTAAAATACTTAACGTCTGTTTGCCATAATGGTTCGGCGTCTGTTTTTTGCCAACTGGCATATTGCCGTGTCTTTCTAGAGTGGAAGAAGATTTCTATTTCCGGATAACTTGTGCACGCGTGCCTATCTATTTATAGAATAAAAGTCGTTTGGTACAAATGTATATTAAATTTACATTTTTTTAAAATAAAGTCCTAAGATTTGATTTCTATTTGTTGGTTGAGCTCTCTAGTAAAACATGCATTAAGGTTCTTACTTTTCATCGAGTTCTTCAAAATCGTAATATGTAAAAAATAAAAAAGTAATTTCTTTTCTGAGATACAGAGTTGTCTGAATCAGAGTCACAGGACAAAGCATTGTAATATATATATATATATATATATATATATATATATATATATATATATGAAATTTATTACTGTGAGTCCAGAATGAGTTTACAAATTGTTTCAGCTAGAGGAAAATCCTCAAAGAGGAAAAATCCAACTAGCATCGTCAGAATTCATAGATGGACTAAGTTATAAAATCAAATAAGAATGGAAAAATCGTAGATGAAGGGGAGTTAGAAAAGTAGGGGGGGTAGGGAGAGGAAGTTGGAATTTAAAGTAGTAAGAGTGTATACAATAAGAGAGGGGTTTATAATTAAATATTAATTATATGTAAATTCTTATATACGTCTTTTTTTAGTTTATAACGGTTTAAAATTAAAAGACGCTATTCTTATTTATAATGGCATAAGTAACAGTTAATTTAAAGGATCACCATGGAACAGGTTGGAGAGTTAATGTTAGTGAAGGAACGGGTTGAAAATGGGGTTTAAAATGATTTAGCCGGGCGGGGAGAGATTGAAAGATATTTATTGTTTATAAAATGGAAAGAAAAAGAAAAGGAAAAATAAATTAATGAATTATACTTTACAGGTTTATTTTGATAGTATAATGGTAGGTAAGAATATCAGTAAGTAAATAAAATAAATAAAAAATTAAAATATTAATAAATAATTGTTAATGATAAGTAAATAAAATACGCACACATACACACATAAATACACATACACGCGTACACCTGTACAATGTACGGAGACACATCAATGGGGGTAGAACACATGCCTAAGTATATATACAAAAACCACAGATACGTAAACATAAAAATAAATAAACACATATACATGCATATACATGCATATATATACACATATACATACACACATATACATACACAAAAACATGCATACACACACGCACACACATATATATATATATATATATATATATATATATATATATATATATATATATATATATATATATGTATATATATATATATATATATATATATATGAATAAATAAATTAGCCGGGCAGGTAGAAATTATACGTTACAGGTTTATTTTAATAAAATAAAATAGGTGAAAACTTCATTAAGTAACTTAAATAATAGATTAATAAAATTAAGGAAAATGTTTTTATGAAAATAAGTAACACACATACACAAATACAAGCACACGCATACATATGTACAGAAAATGCACATACGTAAATGGGGGAAGAGCACATGCCTGAGTACATATATATATACACATACATACATATATATAAATATATGCATATATATAAATATATTCATATATATATGCACACATATACACACACATACACACAGATACGTAAAAATACACGCATATATACATATATAAACACATATATAAATACAAATACACATACATACAAATGCACACACATACATATATATATACATATACATACATATATATATATATATATATATATATATATATATATATATATATATATATATATATATATATAAATATAAATTAGCTGGGAGGGGGGGAATTGAAAAATATTTTATAAATATTTTTTTAATTTTCGGGCGTTGAAGTTGAAGTAAAGAGAGAAGGAAAATATAAATTAATGAATTATAAGTTACAGGTTTATTTTAATAATATAGAAATAGGTAAGAATATCAGTAAGTTAATCAAATAATAATAAAATTATTAGGGAGATATTTATAATAAGTGAATAAAACACATACACACAAAAAAATACACACACATAAAGACACATGTAGAAGATACGCACACAAATACAAATACATATATATATATATATATATATATATATATACATACATACATATACACACAAGTAGAAGATACGCACACAAATACAAATACATATATATATACAAATACATATACATATATATACATACATACACACATACACATACAATACACATACATACATACATATATATATATATATATATATATATATATATATATATATATATATATATATATATATATATATAAATTAGCCGGGCAGGGAGGGATTGAAAAAATTATATTTTTGTTTTTTATTTATTATTTATAATTTTTTGAATTGTCGGGCGTTAAGTTGAAAGAAAGAAGGGGAAAATAGGGAGGGGGTAAATAGATGAATTATACGTTATAGGTTTATTTTGATAAAGTAAAAATAAGTAAAAATATCAGTAAGTTAATTAAATAATAAATAACAATTAATATAATTATTAATGAAATGTTAATAATAAGTATATAACAAAAACACACAAATACATACAGATGAGTACACATGTACAACATATGTACACACACCAATGGGGGAGGAGCATGTGCTTGAGTATATGTACATACACAAATACGTAAATATATGTAAATAAGCTTCGTGTTAAAAAATATGATAACTATTATAGAGAGAATTAGTAAGAGGTAAATATAAAAGAAAAATATATAATATATATTATATGTAGATGGTAAATTAAATAATTAATCAAAGTAGAAGGTAAGTAAATGGTTAGTTGTTAACAAGTAGATAATAGACCGAGAAGCAAGTCAGAGGATACCAATTGTGATAAGTACGTAATTGAAACATTAGAAATCGAGACTTAACCATGGAAAAAGCCAATAAGAAACTATGAGGCGAGAACCTTTAAATAATGACATAAGGAGTGATTAAGGCAAAGGGGGGGTACAAGAATGAGTTAGGCAAAGAAAGATGCAGTTAAAAAATGGTGGGGGTAAATAGGTGGGGGTTCTGTGGAGGGGTTCTTTTAGAATGAATGGGGGACTATATAGTTTCGGTTGTAAATAGGGTGTGTGTAATTCGTTAGTGTTAGATTTTAGGGGTGGTTTATAGTTATTACTAGAAGGGTGAGAAGTTGCTTAAGAGGTGGGATTTATAATGTTTACAATTAAGTGAGGTTTCAGTTTTTTTATTTAGAAGTTTATCTCTATCTCTAAAATTAGTAATCAGTAATTTTTCAGTTAAGCATGAATAACATGGGGAGTTTAGTGATTTACAGGTACTAGCTCTATTCAGAATTTCCCAGCTAATAATTGGGGTGAGGTTGTTTCGGGTAAGTAGTAGATAGTGGTTAGTTAATGAAGTACTATTCGGGTGGTTGGGGTTATTTAGGGAGCATTTATGCACTCTAAATCTGTCTTTGAACGTGGTGCTTGAGAGGCCAATGTAAATTTTTTTGTTTTGTGGGTCTTCAGCAGGGGCAATAGTTGCTTTGTAAACCACATTTGTTGAGAGACAATTTTGTTGGAGTGGGCATTGGGGTTTGTTAAGGCAGTTACAGTTATTTTGACTATTGTTATTATAGTTGTGGTTATTTAGTATTTTATTGTTGTGTTTTTTAATTTTATTTTCTAGATTAGTTGTGCAACTGTAGTTAAGCTTAATAGTGTTCTTATTAAAAATTATATATATATATATGTCTGTCTGTCTCTGTCTGTCTCTCTTTGTCTCTCTCTCTCTCTCTCTCTCTCTCTCTCTATATATATATATATATATATATATATATATATATATATATCCGCCCTTTGAAAGGTCTTATTTTTAATCCTTCTGGGAGACTAGCTACCAGCCTTATCTGGTGAGGGAACCAGTTTATTCGCCGGTGACCCGACCATGCGCCATGTAGTACTGGATTACATAGTACCAGTAGCACATGACATTACCTGACTCTGCCTTCACTCCCTTGCAAATACTGCGTGCGACTCTTCTGCCAACGGTTTGGCCTTGCAAGCCATGTAAAATATAGGCATCCTAGAAGATAGAGGACAGATGATGGACCCGATACTTGGACACGAGTGGGCGCCAACGATATATATATATATATATATATATGCTACTAAAACATCATGCATTTTTTTTATCTTGTTTGTCTATATGAACACTAAATGATGTCACCAATGTAAGGATGCCACTAAAGAATAACGTCACCAATGTAAGGATGCCACTAAAGAATAACGTCATGGTTTAAATTTTAAACAGATAGGTAGGATAAACAGATTCAATGGATGACATCATAAAATCATAATGTCATCCACACGACATTTTATGTTATAGATCGTTTAGTATTACCCCAAACGAGGCATATTGCATATTGCCACTGAAATGTAAGAGGCTGTTGTGATAGAGGCCAGATTTATAGGAGGGTAACCTGAGTGGGTAGTTTGGCAGAAATATGTATGTCTACCTTCCTAATTGCACAAAACGGGTAAGACAAGTCATTCTCTTATTTCAGAGAGAATGCTGAGATAACTATGGTCATTTCTTTATCTGGTCAAGAGCCAATAATTCACTGGCCAGCATCACGATAAACATTATTTTATCTTATACCCTCTTGGGGAGGCAAATAAAATTTGCATTAATGAGTTTTGATATTATATGATGTAATGAATTTGAATAGATCCGGGCTTTTCCATACAAAAATATGATTGGCTGGTGTAAGCCATAAATACAGACAGGTAGAGCAGCCTTGGGTTGATGTTGAAAGATACATTGAAAGCCTAAAGATTAACTATATTACCAACGTGGCTGTGATGACTGCAGTAACTGTTGCATCTTTTATTTCTATGCTGATCATTATTGAAATGTCTGGCTTTATCCCGAGTCTGGAGGCAAGAAATTTAATTTAAGAAAATAATAGCAATCCATAATTTAATTTGGAATAGATTAGAAAATTATGTACGAGACAAACGGACTTAGGAAAGTAATGTAATGATTATGAATACATCCGGGGTCATTCTCACAAGAATATGATTGGTTGGTGTAAGCCATAATCATGGATGGAGAGACGTCGAAAGATGCGCTGAATGCCTTAAGCATATTACCAGCTGCGACTATGAACATTGGTTTATTAAAGCGACTGCATTGTATTACTCGATTACTTTAGCCAATAATACTCAGCTTCATTAAACAAATACATTCCTTTCTAGGGCAGAATATAATTAAAACTTAAATTTGATCAAGGAAGGGGGCCTTCAAAAAATGTTTTTTTAATTATGTGTCTTTTTGATGACTTTTTAGCACAAAACACTAGGATTTTGTAGTTCTTGTAGGAAGGTGTCAACGTCTTATATACAGCAAGTGGTATTCCCAAATAGTCGTCCATCTTGTACTGGCAAAGCTCAATATTGGTTTATTTCTCAGATCTGATGGAACTGATGTGTCAACGTGATTATATCAGGTGGGCGGTAGATTCATGCTGAAGGTTCGAACCGATTTTGTCCTAAAATATATTTTATTTATCAAAAACAACTGGGGCCTGATTTCTTAGCTAACCATTGACATATTTATGGATCCACGTATGATATATTTCTTTAATTTTCAACTGAAATCTAGCTTAAAATATGTTCTTTCGCATCAACAAATTAACCATTTTTATAAACTTCAACTCTGTGATTTCTCTAGCAACCGTGGCTAAATATACGCCTGCTGAAAGTTCTCATTGAACGAATATTTCAAAGGTAGAACAAAGCTTCTTTCTTAGAACTGCACACTTGTGGAACTCTCTTCCGTTTACCTGCTTCCCAGCTGACTACAATAGGGCCGTCTTCAAGTCCAATGCAAACAAGTTCCTGATGAGCCGTTCCCCTTAAGTAATCCAATTTGCCAAATTTACACTTCTAACGATTACTATGATATTGTCCTTTTGAATAATGTACCCTCTTAAACCCTTATCCTCGAGTAGCCACTGGGCATTGATAAGTGGTGATTCCTTTGTAAAAATAAAATAAGTAACTAGAAACCTCTTCCAGCGATATTGAACATTTACTTTCGTATAAGCAATATCACCTGAAGAGGTTTCTAGTTACTTGTAACTAGCTGACCGAAACATGTTCATGAATGCGTAGCGACATATTGATGCTTATGCAAAACGAATGAAAAGTATCTTATCCACATACAGTGTTGTTTCGCTGTATCACAGCTCATCAGTGCGGCTAGACAAGCAACTATCTCAAGCCAGGATCGAAACTCGACCACCCAAACGACAGTCGGCACTTCTAATCGTTATGCTATTCGGTTGCTACTATACCAGGTAGTGAATTAATGTGTTGACATTACCCAAACTTATCAATGCTTAGAGGCTACTCAAGGATAAAGGTTTAAGAGGGTACATTGGTCAAACGCATCGCTTAATACGGCTAATGGCAGTTTGTATATCACTTACCAATATGCTCAATCCAAGATAGGGAACATATATATATCTGAACTTATATATATATATATATATATATCTATATATATATATATATATATATATATATATATATATATATATATAGAGAGAGAGAGAGAGAGGGGACAGAGAGAGAGTGTATCTAAAGGTGGTTAGAACAGTAGTTTAAAGAGCAGATTGTATTTTAATGTGATAGTAACATTACTAATTTAATCAAAATACAAGAAAAAAATTGCTCGTTGTAATGCAGATATATAATAAGCTCGATAGGCAAATATCCTAGAGCTACTTTAATATTTAGTAATGTGATTGATAATTTAAAATTCAAATTAGAATTAAAAATTAAAAATCTGTTTCATAAGAAGGAACACAACAAAGTCAATAATTTGTACGATCGTTTCGGAAACGATGTTTTTATTGCGATAGACATTAAGTCATGGACAATAATTTTGACATATAGACTTTTTTTTTAAACAAAGTCTCATCATCAGCAAAAGAATCGGGTAGGTTTTTTTTTATATATAAAAGACACCATAAATAAACCTAGCATTTTTTAAGTAAGGCAGATGTATATTTTAATTGTTCGCTTTTTGAAAACCGTAATTATCTTCAAAGCATTCATTTGGATGTTGATTGTAGCTTATATATATATATATATATATATATATATATATATATATATATATATATATATATAGACAGAGAGAGAGAGAGAGAGAGAGAGGGAGTAAAAATTTAAAAAATACA
This sequence comes from Euprymna scolopes, assembly GCF_053919585.1. Taxonomy (NCBI): domain Eukaryota; kingdom Metazoa; phylum Mollusca; class Cephalopoda; order Sepiida; family Sepiolidae; genus Euprymna; species Euprymna scolopes. The sequence goes on along the minus strand of NC_136503.1, from coordinate 15,403,917 downwards.
AGCGATGGTTGACGTTATGTTATTTGAGAAGGAAAACTGAGAATTAATAAAATAATAATCAACGTTTCATCCCTATTTCAGGGGACATCATCAGGATTTCGTAGGAAAAATGTAAAAGAAAAACGATTGCAGACAACGTGCGAGTGAAAAAGGAAAGAGTCCTAAAGTCCTTCCCATTCTGGGTCGAAAACTATAGTCTCCCTTCATATAATTTAAACAAAATAAATAAGATAAAAAATGTGCATATATATATATGTATTTGAATAACGTTTATGTGTATATAAGCATAGAATAATCCAACCTTTCTGCATGCACATTTATAGTTTTCAGACCAGAATAGGAAGGACTTTAGGATTTTTTTTCCTTTTTCACTCGCATGTGGTCTGTAATCGTTTTCTTCTACATTTTTCCTAGGAAATCCTAAGGATGTCTCCTGAAATAGGGACGAAACGTTGATTACTATTTTATTAATTCTCGGGTTTGCTTCTCAAATAACATATATATATATATATATATATATATATATATATATATATATATATATATATATATATATATATATATAACGTGTCTGTCTGTGTACATTTCCCTACACAATAACTCTGTCAATTTTGGGTCTACAGACTCGATATTCGATATACAGGGTACTGAGATTTGGGAAAATCTATGTGATCGGTTTTCGGCCAGAAATTTGGCTGTTAAGGGGTCAAAGTTCAACGATCTGACCTTTGAGAACTCTACCAAACTCCTCCGACAATTTTGGGTCTAAACACTTGAAAATTTAGATATCGGTTCATTGGACATGGATCTAACTTAATAACTTGATTCGAGCCCAAAACAATAAATATTAAGGGGTTATAATAGGGGTCAAAATTTTTAAAAATTGACCGTTTTCTTTTTGTTTATTTATTTATTTTTTTTGCTCAGCATACACCACCAAACACTCGGGCAACGCCGGGCACCCATGCTAGCATATATATATATATATATATATATATATATATATATATATATATATATTAAGTTCAGGTATATTGTTAACATAAACTAAAAACTAATATTTCTTCGAAAGTGCTCAATAACAAAAGTTAAAATGCTTAACAATAAACAAAGAATTGACCTTTTATGTAAACTGATTACGTAAGTGAGAAAAAAAAGTAGTTTTGATATATACACATAAACACGAATCGGGCAGGAAGTTAGAGTTTCGAATCAGTTAGTCGGAGAATTTAGTTGGGACTGAGTGGTTAGCATACAACGATTTATATCCACGGAAGTGTATAGAGCACATATAGAAAGATGTACAAATAGAGAGAGACATTGCCAACTCCGACACCAGAACAACATAAAAAAAACTATAAAAATAATAAAATGTGTTTTTCTGTATTACTTCACATGCAAGGTCTTCTATTACAGCGGTTAAAATTCATGTGCCAACTACCAGAGAAAATGAACGATGAAAGAAGATATGTCCACCACTGTCTGCTGGGCCACGCAGACAAGAGTGTTTATACGTACATTGTGTAAACTATCTTTCATATTTATTGTCCGTTTTATGAACTATAATTTAATGTGTAACAAACAATATTGGTGTCACTGTCTATATACATAAAGACGTGGTCAGTATATTTTGTACATATATCGTAAGGAATATGTACACACCACCAGACAATACTGCCGTAACACGCAAGCATGTCACATATATATTGAAATAGACATTGTGGGCTTATATACAACCACCATGTAACAGGACACGTTGTATACACACCTTTTATGGACTCGCTATACAAATGAAGAAATGTTTTGATCTAAAATCGATCATTATTTTTCGAACACCTAAATATTGATGGAAACAATGTGATAATATAAAATTCCAACGTCTCAGTGCAATAATGTATGCAGTTTAAAGTTTACGCGGTGCCTTAAATAAGTTTCCAGATGTTTTTGTATGGACACACATGAAACTCTAGCTCCCTTTGAAGTAAGTTCCTCCGTAGTTGTACCGCCCCAACAACTTCTGGAAGGCTCCATGGAAGTCCTCTTGTGTGAGCATGTTGATGATCCTCGTCACAGCCTCTTTCATCTCCTCAATTGTCTCATAATAACAGCCTTCAAGGTTTTCCTTGAGCTTAGGGAATAACCAAAAGTCACAGGTTGCAAGGTCTGGACTATAAGGATGGATTGTCTTGATGCCCGTATTAATCATAGCAACGTCTTTCTTTCTGGATCTTCTCTGAGCACTCTTGGGACAAACTTCATGCAAAGCTTCTGCATCTTCAGCTCTTTGTGAATAATTGTGTGTACAGTTCCCACACTGGTATTAAACTGCGCACATATTGTCTTTATAGACACACGACGGTCCTTATCCATAAAGTTCCTTTTTTTAGTTAATCAACTCTGATGTTCTGACTTCCTTACTCCTCCCACATTTCTCATCATCCGTCACGGACTCTCTCCCTTCCTTGAATCTCTTACGCCACTCAAAAACTGATCTCCGATTCATGCAAGATGGTCCAAAAGCAGTCTGAAGCATTCTATGCGTTTCTGTGGCATTTTTCAAGTTTAAAACAGAATTTTATCGAATATTTTTTCTTAAAGTGTCCTCACGTCCAGATTGCATTTTTGAAATTCACCAGCTGTGACAATCAGATTTTCGTAGCGTGTATTTCAATCCCTGCTGTAGCTGTTCATTTGAACTTGAAATTATAACAATTGGTCAGTCATCTCAGAAGATGTATAGCAATAGCATACTGAATTTTCAAGAGTCTACAACAATTTTAAATGCTTGTACAAAACATCTGGAAACTTATCTTGCTGCTCAACTCCCCACCCGTGTATGCGCTTTTCTTTGAGATGATTATCATTTATGAAAGCACTTGTATAATAAATCTTCAGGCTGATTACTCTTATATTAATGAACTGATTCACTTCCAATCAAATTCTAGATGTAGCACTTGCCAAATTATACAATTACTTTATTTTATTAAGAAATACCAGCCTGTCCTAAACTGAATCCCATCCAAATATCTCCCAATTTAATATGCAATAAGATTAATGGATCTGAATTCGATTATTAACACATTATTAGCATTTATTACCCGTTGTTATTTTTACTATTCCAAGCTATCAAATCTAATGAGTGCACTCTATGGATCATAATTGCGAAAATGACTGTGATCATGCAATTGTTCTGTGGGTTCAAAGATGGCTTGTTAGACCAATTCGAGGTCTGAAATATTTCCTGCATGTTGGACACCTGTGTGATAATTCTGTATCAGAGATGTTGACTCTTCTGTTTTTTTCTAATTTCATGTTTTTTCTTGTGTTCTTCATTGCGTGTGGATTCAGCAATTGTGTCCCCTTTCTGAGTTGCGACACACCAGGAACATCTGTTTTGGGTTAGTTTTTTTTATATACAAACCGAGCTGTTTGAAGAAGACCTTAAGATTGTCCTTGAACTGTTTCTGCTGTCCTCTTATGAGCCCTTTTTCTTTGGACAGTTTACCGTAAAGGAGCTGTTTTGGGAGCCTTCAATCAGGCATGCGGCATATATGACCTGCCCAATGCATCTGCCACTGCTGTAACATGGTGTGTACTGACGGAAGGGTTTAAAACGCATGTATAAGGCAGATACGTCCAGAGTGGAGTTTAAGGCAAACAGTTGTTGTAAATGCGACTTCATGATTATTGAATTGGCTGAGCAATGCGGATAAAATTATTTCTGTTAAGATGTTTTGAGAGGAAGGAATGTTAGAAAACAATGTTTAAAAATAGGTTGACCTCGACAGTCTAACGTAGCATGACATGGAGGTCACTTAAGATGACGTGGAGGTCACTTAGGATAGAGTTTGAAAGACACGTATCATTTAGTTAAGAGTCAGAAGTGAGTGAAAGTAGGCCAAGGGGAGAAAGATGGTTCACGGACGGTGATGTCTCTGAGTAGAGGGGATAAGAAATGGCGATAGTCTAGGACCTTCTTTGAAGCTTTCCAACTGGGGAAACATTCCATAAATAAAGCTGCTATTATAACCACAAAGACTTCGAGTTACCGAATCTTCATTTGCAGCTTTCCAAGGATCCGTCAAACAAGACCAAATATGGAGCAAGTATGTTTCGCCCATTGGCCGATATTAAAACCTCAGAGAATTATTATCCGTTCCTTTCCGTTGTAAATGTTACATGTCTGTTGTTAACTGTATTTGTTAATATATTAACATTGTCCTAAGTATTGTACATACATCAATCCAATGAACAATAGAAAAACTACATTAGACAAACACACGTATATACACACGTATATAAAAACGAATATACTCTCTGAAGAACATGTTAAACTACTAGACAGTAATCGAATTTAGACGTGTGTCTATATATATATATATATATATATATATATACATATATATATATGTGTGTGTGTGTGTGTGTCTGACGAATTCTCACGAGAATGAAACGCAGAATATTCTGTGTAGCTTAATTGCCATGTATATTTTCATAACTTACTACTCTCTCTCTTGATATATATATATATATATATATATATATATATATATATATATATATATATATATATATATACTAGCAGAGGTACCAGTCATTGACTGGGTTACAAAACAGCTTACAGAAAATGGACTGTGATTGATGAAAGTATGATAGGTTATGAAAAGTAGGGCGTTGTAAAGCGATAGGTTTGGATACTCAAAATGTTTACCCTAAGCAAATAATGATGAAAGTAAAGACAATTTTCGCTAAAATATATTTCTTATATCAACTTTGTTTCTATTCGTAACCAAGAGTGACCAACAAAATGATGTTTCCTTACAAAAAGAAAATGTTATATATATAATAATATAAATATACAAGAAATAAATGTTACTATAGTCAATAAAAGTTACTTTTATGGTAGAAAAGTTCATTGGTTATTATTTTTAAGTAGTTTGTAAAAAAAAATTTTAATTCACGAACCGGTTTAAAAAAAATCAAAATGGCAGCGACTTGGAAATGGAGAGCCTCGTTTTCAATTTGAAGGAGGGGCACCTGAGCATTCTGTGTTAACAATTTAAGAGAGTTCCGTCAACGTAAGGAATATTTATAAACCTATTTTAATGTTTTTCGTTATTTGTGCTTGAGGAATATTCGATTATGGCATGTGTAGTTTATATAAAATATCATTTAAGTATTTATCGCCTCAAATTTCGTTTTAATTTCGGTTCGCTGAAATTATTTCAAGTAAAGAGCATTAAAAACTATTTCAAAACGAAAAAAACATGAACTGAACTTTTATTGACTATGGTAACATTTATTTCTTGTATATTTATTTTTTCGGGTAGTCGTTTGTTGGCTTTTCTGCTAAACACTCTTACTAAATAATATTGACAAAATATCGAAAAACAAAGAAACAAAAACAGTTTTGAAAAATAATGAAGCTTTACTTACTTTAATAAAATAATCCGAAACAGCAAAATAGGATATTAAAAAAGTAAACACGTAATTACTTTAGTTTTTCAAAGCAAAGAATCGATATAAATATAAGAGGAAAATGTCGCCCTTTTCAAGCAGAACAGCTTCGTTTCAGTTTTACAGTATTGAATGGTGTAGTATTGCGCCGTCAGATTCAGGGCTGTACTATTGTAATATAAAGAACACGCGAAAAGGGTTGTAATCAACTGAATTCCTTCTAGTACACTGACAAAAAAGCTTAAACAGATATATAAATAAAAATAAAAAGGTTATGTAAATGTTCTTAAAAAAACACGTAATCACGTGAGCAGGATTTTTCCTTCTTTTGACATGATAACAAATAACGTTTTTATTTTTATTATTTATCTATTTATCTGTTTTCGAAAGAGTGCCACGTGCAAGTAGAGAAGGAAAAAAACAGAGTTATGCAAAATTTGTGTCGAGAATTGTCTACAGTTCCGCCTTTTTTGTGTGGCTTTCACTTTAATAAGAACGTGAATTTATGAGGTGAATTCATTCGATACAATATGATTCAACTAAAAAAATAAATAAAAGCTAACGTGAATTAAGATTAAAGTGAAGGTGTTATTGTGGACCCTCACCCCTTTTAAAAAACCTTGTTAAACTTTGTGACATATTTACATTCTATGGAGGTCAGGCGCGAACGAACATCCAATAATTTTATTATACCATATTTCTTCAACTGAAACATAATTATCAAAGTATACTTACGCAAATACATATCAAAAGTCTTTGTTAAAGTTTGTGCCATATTTCCATGGAGTACAGACGCGAACGCAGACCCCACAATTTTATTATACCATTCCTATTTAGGTTGAAACATATTTATCAAAGTATGTTATGTACATCTATATCAAAAACCCTTGTAAACATTTTTTTTTCATTTTTTATTTCCATACTTTGGGGGCCAGGCGCGAACTCAGTCCCCACAATTTTTATGAACCACCGTTCTGCCAGATCAAACATACCCATGTCTGATCCTCGATATATCTTCTATCATTATATGTAATCAGTTTTTTAAAATAGTCAACCATATAGGAGCCTATTCGTGACCAGACACACACACACACACACACACACACACACACACACAGACGTTCAGCTTTATATATATATATATATATATATATATATATATATATATATATATATATATATATATATGACACAATCACGTTGACATACCGGTTCTCACCAGATGGGTGACTATTTGGGAAGGCTGGGCGCTGTATGTACCGCGCCGAGTCATAGAAATTTCCAGGTTGGTATCTGGTGGCGCATTAATTCACTGGGAGAGATTCACCCCCAGTCTTCGTTAAAACATGCATCTAGGAGAAGGAAAATCTGATGTAAAACATGTGGTTTACTGTATATTCTGTCCTGTGGCAGACAAAGATTAGCAGTAATACCAAAAAGTGTGGTTGGTTCTACACAAAGCCTTCACTACTATAAGCAAATCATTTGTGTGGATTTCCGAGCAAACTTAGTTAGTGTGACAGAAGCTCATACGTCGAAATCGACGGGAGAGTCCATTATATATATATATATATATATATATATATATATATATATATATATATATATATATATATAGTAATAACTATAATGGCTGGATGTGTGTCGATCATAATTTGAATGTTGCTAATTCAAAAACAACATAATAAAATAATAAAACTAACAGGAAGAAACTAAAAATAAATTATGATCAGTTTGGTTATCGCGGAGAATATCAATAAAAAAATGAGAGAGAAACAATTTTCTTATTTTGGTTGAGTGTAAAAATGTCGCCTTGCAACCTTAATCTATATGAACATCATAATAATAAAAGTGAATGTTTTTGGTCGTTCAATATCAAGTAAGAATAACCGGTGTTTACGATACTGTTCTCATTGAAAACTATACCACACGTCCGTGTTAAGGCATCATTAAATTTCTCACCATGGATCACAGACTAACGTCGCTTTACAATAAAACTCAACAAGAAAGAGTAAAGTGTTTAATTATTTTTATTTATTCCTGGCCGGAGCACGTATTTTATAAATCATGACACTAAACACTATTGATATGTGCAGAAATACCCTCGTCTGAGAAGAGTGTCTGCAATAAGTGCTCGTTTGACATTCCGAGATAATACGTCGTAATATTTTTGCTGTTATTTTTAGTGATTATTTGATTATTATGAGTTAGCTCCTCTGGGTCTTAGGAGAGTGTTTTTTCGTGTACGCACGTATTATCGTCCACATTCCTGTACGTTTGCAAATATATGTAAAACAATAAAGCCCATAATTTCAGTCAGAAACCTCTTGGCACAGCGGTCGGATCCTTACATAGTCAACTTTGCTGATGAGCCATAGTACACCGAAACACATGTCCGTGAATAATTATTTCATCCATAAAATAAGTACATAAATGAAAGTTATACGTACAAGTGCCCCTTTCTTTTTTCGTTTTATTACAGCGTAATTGCTCAAAAATCAAATAGGGAACACTTGACCAATACATAAGATGCATATTCAAGTGTTTTACTAAAGTTCTGTTTTACTTTCCACTAATTGACCAGTCAACTATGTTGTAGTATATATTTCTTGTGGTCTCTTAGTCTCACCAGATTCTAAGACCAATGGAATATCTAGTTGTGTACTGTTACTATAGATAATATCACTTGGAGAAGATTCTTCGTATGAGTTTTTTTTTTATTATTATTGTTTTATTCCAAACAAGGCACAGGGCTACCTCGTCGTGAGGAGCTACTATTTGGGGCCAGATTTGCAGGGATACTATTTACAGAGTTGGGCAGCAAGATGTCTGTTCACATTACACTTGAATTTATGCATGTCAATACAGTCAGGGAAGCAGAGGCTCGGGAAGGAATTCCAAAGTGCAGCAGTCCAGGGAAAAAAGCTATTAGAGTAAAAAGCTTTAAGGCATCTAGAGATTTCTACAGAGTTGGGGTGGGATTTTTCTGCTTGTTGAGTTTGTCAAGGGTATTGTTGTCGAAGGGGTACTAGTGCTCGGAGTTCGTCAGAGCACTTGCCATTGAAATACTTTGAAAACAGGAGCAAGGATGCCACGTTTCGGAGACGGGACAGAGGTTGGACTTTAGTTGATAGTTCAGGTTGGCGATTCTTTTTTGAAACCTGTCTAAGAGCAAGAGACTAGTGGCAGATATACCAGTCCAGATGTGGCAACAATATTCCATACATAGCCGAACGGTGGCCTTGTAGTGTATAGTTGTGTTGATGGGAATTTTTAGGGCTTCGGATACGTTATTATGAATATTTAGTCAGGATTTACTTTTAGGGTGAAGTATTTTCATACTAGATTCTTCTGACAAACCCTTGTACAAACGGACCGAATGATGTCTAGTATGTAATACAAACTCTAAAATGTTTGTGTGCATGCGACTCTGTGTGTGTATATCATAGCCTTTCACATATTTCCATTCAATTTGCTCAAAGAATTCTGAAGCCTTTTCATGCCTGATAGAATTTTTATCGAGTTAATTTAGTTTCTAAGATTAACTCTTTTTTTTTCCAATCAATTGAAACTTGTTTCCTTGCATGAACATAAGAAGCCATCACAGCAAAAACATTATATACGCATATATACGTGCACACACTTATATATATATATACTACATACATATATATATATATATATATATATATATACTACATATATATATATACCATATATATATATATATATATATATATATACTACATATATATATATACCACATATATATATATATATTTATATATACTACATATATATATATATATATATATACCATATATATATATATATACTACATATATATATATACCACATATATATATATATATATATATACTACATATATATATACCACATTATATATGTGGTATATACACACACGTATATATATATATATATATATATATATATATACTTATATGTACATACATACATATATATATATATATATATATATATATATATATATATATATATATATATATATAAGCAATCATTTTAGGGCATCATCCATTGATGTACCACAGGCATTTTTAAGTGATATTGAGTCTTAATGTTTTTATCGAGAAAAAAAAAATACGACCTGAATGAAATTATTTTCTGCAATCAGGCATTGAATTGACAAAATCAAAATACATAACCAATAACTTTCGCGGCAAGATATTTCTTTCTTTCTTTTCTATTTTGTTTAAACTTGACTCGATTCATAGGTTTTTTTTTTTCTTTTACTCTTCATGTTTTGCCCTCGGTGTTTTCTGTTTCCAATCTTGATATCCTTATAGATTTTGTCCAGATATTAAAATCCAAACTAAGCCTATATGTCTTTATATATAAAGTAAATAACCGTCTCTCTCTCTCTCTCTCTCTCTCTCTCTCTCTCTCTCTCTCTCTCTCTGTGTATATATATATATATATATATATTTCTAAGAATGTGAGAGATGATTTAATTATTTTTACAGTTAAGCAACGTTGCAGCGCACAAGAACCGTGACACCCAACAAACCAGGAGTCCAAGTTTCGCCTTCATTTCGGCTTATAAGTTAAACGCAACTGAACAAGGGATTTGAGACCCGAGTCTCTTACATGCAAGGCAAGTACTCTGCCACTTGAGCAACCGCACACCAGAATTTCTATTAACTAACACAGATCAAGCCAGCTACGGTGAAATCTGACTATGGAATTAACATACTTCGTCTCAAAGTAGTGTGTGCCCATCCAACCAACGAGAACCCAAACTGATGTCTCACAAGTGGGAATTTTACATTCACTAGGACAATGCCATCCACCATGCTAACCTAGCGAGCAATTAGTAATAGAATTTTTAGAATGTGAGAGATGATATAATTATTTCGACAGTCAAACAACGTCGCAGCTCACAAGAGCCATGGCAGCCAACAAATTGGAAGTCCAAGACTCATCAGTTGAACACATCCAAACACAGAATTCAAGACCCAAGTCTCTTGCATGCAAGGTGTGTACTCCGTCACATGAGCAACCGCGCCAAACACAAAGGTTATTAACTAACACAGATCAAGCAAACCGTGATGAAATCCGACTATGAAATCAACCTACCTTATCTCAAACAAAGCGATGTAACCATTAAACCAACAAGAACCCAAGCCGATGTCTCATAAGTAGAAATATATATATATATATATATATATATATATACATATACTTCAGAATAAAATTATCTAACAATCAACTGGTATGGAAACCTATGATTATAAGTCTTACAAAATATTACTGGCAGTAATATTCTATAAGTACTATTCCACCTAAATAAGAATTGCTCGATATACAAGATAGAGCAAATAAATCAAATGTTAGTCATTCAATGAATTTAAAAATTTGTGAAGTGAAATGTTTGAATTTCAAATCAAAAGATTTTTATTATTCTATGTAAGACAAAGAATACATTTGAAATATTATATTGAATAATATTTCAAATCATTTCTTTGTCTTACATAGAATAATAAAAATCTTTTGATTTGAAATTCAAACATTTCACGTCATAAATTTTTAAATTCATTGAATGACTAAAATTTGAGATATATATATATATATACATGTTTCAGATAAAGAATCTTTTATCCAAAATTTTGTGCAATTCTGACTTTGTTTTTGAAGACTATATGAGTTTATTATTATTTGTACTTACTAGGTCATCATTAGAAGGTACACCCTTATAACAACGGTGGGTTTTCCCTGGAATTTGAGTGACAACAAGTCTCCACAGTTTTTCAGTATTCTACACCTTGTTTATAACATTTGCAAATGAATTTACATTATTGCAACAGCCGCTTGCCATTGACTTTTTGTTAGAAGTGACCATTGACCTTCCCTTAAATTTGAGTGACAACAATCCTCCCTAAAGTACTAGTCCTCTTTGTACTCATCCAGTGGAGGTTTGGTTAGTGCTTTTTCTCCACACTCTTTCCATCCTCTTTGACGCTTCTCGACTGTTTGATAGAGGTGGGGGAGGAGGTTAACTTAGAATTTTGTGGTTTCAGTTTTCTTGGTTCCATGTGGTGTTCCTTTATTGTTTTTGTTCTTCGTATGGTTGCAGTTTCTACATGGCTGGTTAGCATTTGTCGCTTATGTGGATTAGTTTTTGCATTCAGGATTTTTCAGCTTTTCTCCGCATTCTGTTGTATAGTCCCAGTCTTTTCCTTGATTCCTCATTAGAAGTAGTTATACAAACTATCATAAAAGATTTCTCTTTGAGAACAACTTGCAGTGTTCTCCTAGAGTGTGAATGACAATAAGTCTCCCTAGATTTTCGGTACTCTCCACCTCTTTCGATAACCTTTACAGATGAATTTGCATTATCGCAACAACCGCTTACGATTGATTTCTCATTGCCAGTAATCATTGACCTGTACCAGAATTTGGGTGGCAATAAGCCTCCCAAGGTCCCAGTCCTCTTTGCACACAACCAGCAGAGATTTGGCTTGTGCTTTCCCTCCGTTTTCCCTCTCCTTTCCATGTAAATAAGAAGAATATTAAATAAGTGAAAATGAGATTAGGATAAGCCTAGACTCGAACCCTGCAGGCAAAGTTAAGAAATGGAATGTTAGAAATTCAGTCTATTGTTAATTCTTTTAGAAATCTGAATATTAAAATGTCAGTTAAAAGAATGAACAATGCAAATTAAATTTTATTGTTAAAAATAGGTTAGATTAAAATTGAGGGTTTTTTTGTTTGTCAAGAGTGTGTTGGACAAACAGACAAAAAGCCACATGAAATTAGTCACGTTTGAAAACTGACTTCTGACGTCATAGACAAAAGACATTTCTCCATATAGGATACTATGGGTTCGGATTTTAGTCAGTCAGGAAGTGAGTCAGTTGATCAGCCAAGAGTTGACATAGTCACTTAGAGGCGAAGGGTAGAAGATTAACCATGTAGATGCAAGTTTGAATTCCTGACGTTATCATTATGTTATAACTGTTGTCTTGTGTCATCCTTCATCACGAATGAAAGGTAATTATGTTTATCATCTTATAATGAACATAGTGTAACCTTTCAAAGTTTATGTATCTTTCATCCTCTGTGTAAAGAACTGTGCCACATATCACCCTCTCCTCTAATATGTGTTAAAAGAACTGTAGTATGTCTAAATATCTTCTCTCCCTCATCATCACTATCGTTATGTCTGTATTACATGAGTCCCGTAATATATGTGCTCCAATATGAACTCCCCGTCATCTTTAAATATATATTCCTGCTTTTCAGTATCCTCACTTATTTGGTGTGGTGTTAGTTTACGATAACACACACACACACACACACAAACGGGAGGGGGAGCAGAAGGCAGGTTGGTTACGTTACAATTATACAATTTCAGTTTTCATGATACTATGTGATGTCCCTTGTGTTGTATCAGTTTCTGTATGTCATACTTGTGCCTGTAACTCATGTGTGTTAGTCTCCCCATTCAAGGGTTTTCCTAACTATTATTGTCATTATGGATTCATGATAAAATTGGTTCAATTACATTTAATACATAAATTGGCTTTAGTTTGATGAGCACAGTTAGAATAAAATCTGCAGCAATTGCTGGTTATCTTGCCTCGGCTAGTTACTATATCATATATAAGTTACTAATCATAATCACTCAGAGAATAGCATTTCTGCTATAGGAGTCTTTGTCACTGATGCAGGTCAAGAGATAGCAATCACCTATGAAGATGAAAGAATCAATATAATATTTGTGCTGAAAAATTAAAATAATGATATACCAGAGAGAGGCTTGCAACATGTGTTCTGTGAGAAAGAGGCAGCAGAGAGGAGAAAAGGACACCACCCACTAGATTTTAAAATCAGTTTTATACCCTCTTGATGCAAAAAAGGGTGTTTTGAACAGCTCCTTACCAGATTTGGCACCCATACTCCATCTTAGGACATTTGGCTCTTATAAAGGTAGAAAATTGCATCAGGAGTGAGATATCTACTAACACAATAGAATGATCCAACTATTTTTCCGGTAACGGATTTGGCGTAAGCGTTCCATTTCGGACCACGAGTGAAGGTCAGACTCAGAAGCTTATCAAAGCATGATTCTTTCCCAAGACAACAGCTATTCATTTCAATTGGGACCAGATGAAGGTCAGTGCATTGATGATAAAAAGAGAGGAACTTGGTTCTAGATGCATTAAAATTAACCAGTCACCCTTTATATCATTACATCATGAGCTCAAGGTCAGAAGATAGAGTATTAGAGATCTTGGTCATTGGTAGCCTTTAAAGTGTTGCCATAGATGGTAGCCTCGTTTGTATAAATGTCTCTGAATGATCCAAGAATGAGATATGGGAGGTTATTAATGAAGATCAGGAAAAGAGTTGGATCCACGATGAAACCTAAAGTAGCACTAGCGTTGATACTATATAACATTTTTTAAAAATTTTCTTCCTTTGAAGATTATATGGGGCAGCCAAACTAGCTGACAACATTGCCCTGCTTTTTATTGAAACCAACCGAAAGCTCTTTTTAATATCCTTGTTGTTCCCTTAAGTGCAATTGTCTGGATCTCTTTTGCACTTGGTTCACCAGGAATATTAGTTCAGGTTCTTCTACATAAGCCCTGTGGCACCTATAATAACTGGTATGATTGATATTTCTCTCAGATTCCAGTTTTTTTTTTTTTCATGTCATACATAAGACTTTGATATTTGGTCTGTTTCTCCCTTCCAGCTCTGTTCAGACTTCCATCATTAGGGACACTCACTTCAACCAAGGTTGCAACTCTCTCTGACTTATTCCATATAACTATGTTAGGTTTTACAGCAGTATTTTCAAGGTGGGTGGCTGTAGGGATTAGATGGTGCTGTTTAAATAGACTTGATCAGTGATGAGTTTCAACTAACTGTTCATTGCATTCAAGAATCTAAGAAATTTTCATTGTTGACATGAATGGCAGGTATGGTCTTGATATGGTCGAATACGTTGATGCCTTTTATAACTATCTCATGCTTTCCAGTTTAAAGAATTTGATCTGGTGCCATCAGTAGACGATTGATTTCATTTGAAAAGGGGGAGAATTGATGGGATGTAATAAGAAACGAATAGGTAGAACTGATCTTGGGAGAAGAAAATTGTAGTGTGAAGTTGGTTCTTTGTGGGAATTTTCTTTGAAGAGGTTTCCTGCTAGGAAAAGGGGAAGAGAGGCAAAGTAAGAGAGAATACCTGGAAGAAAAAGGGAAAGAAAGAGAGATGAACTAATTGAAATATATTTTAAAAGAAATGAATGCGCGGGAAAGGTAAAAGAAGATGAAAAATATGGAAGCTGGAGCGAAGAGAAGAGAGAGGAAAGAGAAAAAAAGGATTTTACAAAAATGATGAATAAGGAAATGAAGAATGAAAAAAGAAAGCAATAGAAACCAAAAGAAATAAGGAAAACGAAAAATTATTCAAAAAGAAAACATATGGTGAGCTTCAAAAAAGTAATGCCTCCTATTTTTATTCCACCCGAATAGATCAAAGGGGATTGTAGATTGCATTATTATGATGACAGAATTTATGTATTAATAACCTGACAGTTTCATCTCTCTGTGGCAGATATCGTATATGGTATGAGATTCTAGGTCCTGGATTTTACCCTAAACTATATCTGATGATGAGGCCCCAGCTCGCGGGCTTTGTGGAGTGTGAAGCCACCCTTTAATTGCCATTGCTCCCAGGTCCACTCTGACCCGGAGTGGTATACCTGTTAGGGTCCCAACTTTGGGCTAAGTAGAAACCGACTTGAAAAAATATATATTCTATTAAAAAATTTTTTTCAAAATCACTGGATGCGGCATTAAATAACATGAAAAGGGTTGATATGCCGTAAAACAAAAACAACCAACCAACTCATGAGATTCTAATAACACAACCTCGATTATGAACATGCATCAGAAGCAGAGATATGTCATAGAGAAAAAATTGAACTGATCAATATTCATCGCCACCTGTTGAACGTTTACGAAGACGATGCAGTTAATATCAGCACAGTTAGAAGATGGATTCGTCGATTTCAATGTTAACAAAGATGTGAATGAAAACGCAGGCTCTGGACTTTTACGACCGCGCTATCAAAAGAGGCTGAAAAAAGTGCATTGTGATTGGTGGTAACTATTTAAAAAACTTAAAATGTCGCTCATTTTAATGGTAACAATCTAATCTCCATAGCTCTACAACGTTTAAGTTTTTGAGTTTTAAATTAAGAGGCCTAACTTTTGGATCGATCCTCGTAAAACTAAACTAAAGATGACGAAAATAAACAAGTTAAGAAATACTATTTGCCTAAAAAAAAAACCTAAGGAGGCTAAAGAAGAAGTTTTGATAAAAAAGAAAGAAAGTATAGGAAAAAATTAAGAAAAGATATTTATTCAAAAAGTAAAAATTAAAACATAAAATAAAAAAAATCGTGAAAATTGAGGGAAGAAGAAAATAAAATCTTTCTTTAAATGAGAAGTAAATAAAAATTAAATAAATAACCAAATTTATAAATGAACAAGAAAACAATGAATAAATCTTAAATAATAAAAAGTAAACCAGAAAACGATAAAAAAGGAAAATTGATTTTAAAAAAAGTTAAAACATAAAATAAAAAGTAATATATGTAATTCAAAAGAAAATGAAATAAAATCTTTCTTTAAATGGAAAGTAAATTAAAAAAAAAATAATGAAATATTAAAATTAAAAAATAAACAGGAAACTGAAGGAGAAAAATAGAAAATGAATCAAGGAAAAGGTATTTACCCCCCCCTCCAAATTCAAACAAAATAAAAGAAATACATGAAAATTAAGGGCGAATGACATAAAATCTTTCTTTAAAGAAAGACGAAAATGGAAAGTAAATTAAGAAATGAATGAAAATTATTAAAATAAAAACTATACAATAAAATAATTAAAAAAAACAACATAAATCATATTTGTACAGGAAAAAAATGCTTTCAAAAAATTGAAAACTAGACAAGTGAGTAAATCTGGACAGAAAACCAAGATATACATTTTTTTAAATATTGCGAACTTCAAATAGTGATTATTCAATAGAATATATTAAATACATGAATGCAAATATTTATATATTGAATGAAACACATTAAACACATACTACATGAAAAACCTAATCAAATGTTGAATATAATATATTGAGAATATTTACTATTAAACTATTAAATATAAACAAATAAATACACACACACACACACATATGCCCTCCGGTTGTGTCTCCAAAAATAATTCGTACATTGGCATGACTCGAACCAGCATCTCTCGTTGTTTAACATGTCACCTGTTTTCCCCCGAATAGTTCAATCTATCAGCACCTCATAGCACACCACACCCCTAAAACTGAATTTAGAGACATATTAATAAAAAAAACGGCCATTTTAACTGTCTCATATTGCGAGGTGCGCCTCCCAATCTTTGAGACATTGTTAATCCACATTAATAAACCATCGATTAACCAGATTCAAAATGAAACGGAGGGCATGCTCAAGTGCTTTTGAGTATTTTAGTAATTTTAAGTGATTTTAATCGTCGTTTAATCTTTTTTTCATTTCATCTCGCTATTTTCATTTTTCAATTTCATTTTTTATTTTTATTTTTTACTACTCGCCTGAGGATGACCAATGGAGGTCGAAAACGTTCGCGATTATGGGAAATTTCCTTTTTCACTCGCAAAAAAAAAAAACGTTCGGAAAATGGTCTGACAAAGAGAAAAGGAGGATTACAAGAAAAACAAGCAAGAGTTGTCTGTGCTATTTAATGAAATGTACATAAAAGAAAAAATGCTGCCTATATATATATATATATATATATATATATATATATATATATATATATATATTAAATGAAATATTCTAAAGATATATACAACACTAGAAGGGAGACCAAACTTTGCCCATGATTGAATGATGATCCACAAATGTTTCAAACTCTGATATTTTTATTGTCATCGATGAAGTCGACCATTTTAAAATAAAAAATCCAATATGTTGTAAAAAAAAACTTCTCAAATACACTTGTGATATTTGGCCATATAAGGTGTTAACTTTGGTCAAAATCGCTTGTCCCTTCTTTCATCGAATTATTTCGATTATCGATTATGGATACTTATCGAAGACATTCTGATACAAAACCTTTCTAGAACACTGCCAGCCATGTAACGTACTTTCGTGTGAAATTTTTTAAAAATCGGCCCAACCGTTTTCGAGTCCATAGAGAACTCTCTCCCTCTCTCTCTCTCTCTCTCTCTCTCTCTCTCTCTCTCTCTCTCACACACACACACACTGTTTCTTTATACAATAGTAGACATATACATATTCTTGCAGGGAGACGCGACGTTACCCAGAATTGAATGATGATTAACGAATGTTTCCCACTACCGTATTTCTATATTTTTATTGTGATCGAAATGATTGAATTCACACATTATTCAATTAAATCGATTGATTGTTTGTTTTAGTTCGGGACCCATCACTCTAGAGGACCCACTGTTTTTTTATAAAATTATTTTTATATATAATAGGTATAATTAAAGTTAAGTATGATGCTTCAAATATGCTCTAAGCAGAAACATTCATTTTGAATGCGCCTCTGTCATATCAGAGTACCTACTGTTGAATTTATATGCCTGGCTTTACTGCTTGTGTGATGATAATGGTTTGAATATAAGTTTAATATGAAAAAAAAAGGTGCAATTGTGCCTTAAAGAGAAACATTCATTTTGAACCCGTCTCTGTCATATCAAAGAACATACTGTTAATTTTATATGTCGGACCATTTGGCTTGTGCGGTAAAAAAAATTCTCAAATGCACTTGTGATGTTAGGCTGTTTAAGTGTTAATTTTGGTTAAAATCGCCTGATGGCTGATGCAATTCTTTATCAATATGAGAGTAAGATGGAGTACTGCTGACAAATTTGATGAGGTGCCACTTTCTTGTGGTGAGAGGGTTCAAAATTGACTTTAAAATCTAGTGGGAAGAGAGAAATCTCTTCTGTTCTCTACAGCCTTTTTCTCACAAAAGAGATGCTGCTAGTCCTTCTCTGCTCTATTGGTATTTCCATCATAAGCGTTCAAGTGTGCTACAATCTCAGTTTCATTAAAAAAACAAAAAAAAACGGTAATATTATGTTTGTATTACATTAAACCGGTTTTTCTCATCTGTGCACATTACCACGGGATTGCTTTCCTAGCCATCTTCATCCACTGTCAACAAATATTTGTTAAGCCATCCTTTAAGGAATCAAACTTGATTCACTCCTTTTATAGTAATGTTGCATCATCCAACTGACAATCTCATTAACTCTTCTCCTTGAGTGGCATTTGACCTTAATAAGTGGTGACTCTTTAGCATAAAATTCGATTGGCTTAAAACGGTAGAGTTCTACAAAATAAATATGTTCAGTTCTACATACTGCTCCCTTAACCCGCTTCAGTAATATTTCAGAAAGTAAATATTATAAATAAGAAAGAAGATCATTGTTATCTAGGTGGGACTATTTTTATAGAATTGTGTTTTCAGGCTCTAACAACAGTATTGACCAGACTCAACATTACGTAAATACGTTTGTATGATAAGAAACGATGCATCAAACTGAATAAGACATATATCTCTGTAAAACATTCACAGCAAGAACTCGTTTTACTACCTCTACTACATAGAACTCTTATTTCTTCCTCGGCATATCTAAAACCAAATGGAATTTCCAGGAACCGAATTTCCTCTCAAGAATTTCTCATCTGCTGACTATTTTGGTAGAATTGTGTTGTTATTCTCTGTTGAAAAACAAATTGTAAGTGACCGCAGAAAACATTCACTAAGTAGCGAAGAATATGTCAAGCAAGGAGAATGCGGGTGAATTTAGCGAAAGAAAACGGTTGCCAATTAGTTTTGTCTTTTGTTTTCTTCTGTCGCCATTTTTGTCTGCAGTTTCTTGTCAAACGCTGAACTTTATTTGGCATTTGCACTCGGTCGATACAAACCAACGCACGATGACCAACAAAATGTCAAATTCAGTATGTTTATTAGATGATCATATTTAGAGGATGAGTTATTATTGCTATTTGCACTGTTTTCATGCTTCCAATTGTTGTTCATTGCTATTATATTCAAAACATTTCGGCCGTTTTACTCTCCGGCCTTCTTTAGAAGCCTTTATTAGAAAGTGTTCTGTTTGTAAAGCTTCTTATTCATATACATATAGAAACAGTTGAGGCTTTGAACAGTTGCAGTTTTCTGGTTGGTTAGATTAAGCCACACTAATGAGCCTTCAAAAGAGGAAACACAAGTATTTTAATCAAATGTGATCTGATGAATTCATCGCATTTGTGCCTTGTCAACTTACATACCTGTGACAAACCAGTCTAGCAACGAAATCACACCCCTTCATTGTAAAGGTCGCTAGATACCAGAACGCTTTCTACTCTAATAGTTTCTGGCCTGACGGCAAGCTTTGGAATTCCCTCCCTGTTACCTGCTTCTTTGACTGTACTGACATGCAGAAGTTTAAATGTAATGTAAACCAACATCGTGTCTATCTTCCTTAAACATGGTCTTAAATGGATCGCAACATTTAATGCTGCCAAGACTAAGCTTGTTTTCCTCAATAATTACAAGAAATCTTTTCAACCACTAATAGCTATGACTAATGATACATTACTTGACAGTACTTTGTTCAAACTCTTCTGTTTAACGTTCACAGGGAACATGAGTTGGAACAGATACATCTGCGGCTGATGCAAGGAAGGTGAGCTCTCCCTACTGTGCTTAAAAGTTACTTACGCCTGAGAGTATCCTGTACCTCTACAAGGCCACCACTCGCTCATATATGGAATATTGTTGTCACATTAGGGTTAGTGCATCTGCTACTACTCTCGCTCATGGACCGGGTTCAAAAGAGAGTCGCCAACTTGATAGGTCCTGAACTGTCACCTAAGCTTCAACCTCTGTCCCATCAACAAAATATTGCCTCCCTCTGCCTGTTTTACGAGTATTTTAATGATGAATGCTCCGATAAAGTATAAGCCTTTGTACCCCCTCAACGTAAATACCCCCGACAAGCAGCAAAATACCACCCCTATACAGTAGAGATCCCTAGATATAAGAAAGCCTTCTACTCTAATAGTTTCTTCCCCAGAATTGCTAGACTTTGGAATTCCCTTCCAGGTTCCTGCTTCCCTGATTATACTGACAAGCAGAAGTTCAAGTTTAATGTAAACAGACATCTTGCTGTTCAACTCCTTACATAGTATCCCTGAAATTATGTCTCAGATAGTAACCCCTTACATTAAAGTGGTATTGTGCTTTGTTTGGGGTTAAAATGCAATAAAAAAAATAATAGTAGCCGCTTACGTCCAAGTGGCAATATGCCTTGCTTGAGGTGGATGTGAGAAAAAAAAACAAAACAAAAGTGCTTGTTGATGCTTCTACATATATTATTTATATTAATATTTTTTTTTTTATTTTAAAGGGAGTAATTACTTAAGGCCCGAAGGCCACTCGAGGAAAAAGGTTAATGACCGTACGGTGTCCACAGACAAAATGTGATCTCCAATCTCTGGTCCCCCCTCGCCAATCTTTCACGAAAAACACCCATCTAGCTGAATCCACTGTGAAAAATTTCCCCCACTCTATATCTGTGCCTAAATCAAAATGCGGATTCCATGAACAAAGCTTCTTTCTTAGAACTGCACGCCTGTGGAACTCTGTTCCGTCTGCCTGCTTCCCTCCGGACTACAACTTGGATGTCTTCAAGCCCAATGTTAACAAATTCCTAATGAACCGCCTCCTTAATTAAACACTTCATCAAATCTCCACACTAACGTAATGTACTTGCAATAACCCTTATCCCTGAGTGGCTTCCGGGCCTTGATAAGTGGTGATCACTGTGTAAAAAAAAAATCGTTAGTTGTGGAAATTGGGTAGAATTTGATTATTTAAGGGAATGGCTCAACAAAAACGTGTTTATATTAGATTTGAAGAGAACCAAGTTGAAGTCAGCGTTTCAAAGGTGGAAAGTTCTAAGAAAAAAATGCTTTGTTCATGGAATTTGTTTTTTAATTTAGGCACATAGAGAGCAGGAGAAATTGTTCGTAGTGGTCTTAGCTTGACAAGTGCTTTTTTTGAAAGTTTAGCAAGGGAGGACCATGTACTAAAAGAAACTGCCATTGCGATGTTTCAATCAGTAGCTATTAAAACCATGATCTCCTTGGATTAAGAAAACAGGTTTCTCTTTTTAGTTATATATATATATATATATAACTAAAATATATATATATAATTATATATATATTCTTAATCTATAATCTGTAGTGTACATGCATAGCAACCATTGCTCCATTGCCTGTGTCATTATTTAATGCTGTAGTTTTGTCTGGAGTACATTTTAGTATATGCGCTTTTATTTATATCAAGCAGTATAGAAAATATTCTAATTAGTTTTGAAGGTGATTTTATAAAAGATATATCAAAATATATCTATATAAATAAAACAGTAGATTTATGTTCGTGTCAATATTTAACCGATAAACTGTTAAACTACTGATCACATAACACTGAAATTAACAGTAAATTATAGTCATACACCAATAATGGTTTATAATTAGAAAAGTATTTGTTTGGATGGATGAATAACGATTACAGAGATATGTCAGCCAGTTGAAATGCAAAATGTTCATTTCAACTTGTCGACATATTTTTACTTCTTTCTGCGCATGCTCAAATTCAATTCATTTTTCCAAATCGTTTACTATTTAACTTTTTCTTTCCTATTTTTCAATAGTTATATCGGTATGAGACACGGCAGGAAATCTAAATGTTTTAGTTTCGGTTCTAACTGACGGCACCCAAGTCCATTTGTTTCTTAAACTTTTGAAATCACTGCTATATATTAGGTACGATATAATATCCAATAGAGCATATTTTCCTTATAAACACCAATCTAGAAAAACATAATTATATTCAACTTAACATCCCTTTCACATACTGACATGTGTTGGATAGCTTACAGGAATTTACTTCCAAACTAATCTATCTCTTACCTGGTCTTTATTTATTCCTCTTCCTCTCCAGTATATCCTCATTATTTTCTTTCACGTTTTATTTGACCCTTTCCTACAAACTGACCCTACTACTTCATCTGTTCTTTATCTACTGACCCAAGAAATCTAATGTTGTAGCTTTTAATTGGTCCATATCAACCAAGTTTATAATTATGGACAAATCTCTTAGTTTATCATACGTAAGCTTGTCTTACATATCTATCGTAATATTTTCAAATCATTTTTCTCCATGCAACGCACGTCCTCAACCGTCACTGCTCAAGTTTCACTTCAATACATCATGACACTGTGATATCATGTATTTTGTGGATTCTAAATAAATGTTTCCTCTTCATAATCAAGTGGCGTCGAGTTAAGTTGAAGTCATGCATTTTAGTTGTGGTTCAACTATTACATTTTCATCAGTTTGATCACACGTTACATTTAGTATCAATGTGAAATCACATGTTACATTTTCATCAGTGTGAAATCACATGTTACCTTTTCATCAATGTGAAATCGCATGTTACCTTTTCATCAATGTGAAATCACGTTACATTTAGTATCAATATGAACTCATACATGTTACATTTAGTATCAATGTGAAATAACACATGTTACATTTTCATCAATGTGAGATCACACATGTTACGTTTTTATCAATTTAAGATCACACATGTTACATTTTCATCAAAGTGAGATAACACATGTTACATTTTCATCAGTGTATATTCATGCATGTTAAATTTACAAAAGTGTATAATCACGCATATTACATTTACGTCAGTGTATAATCAAACTTGTTACATTTTAATTAGTGTATAATCACACATTTTACATTTTATTCAATTTGAGAGCACACGTGTTACATTTTCATCAGAATGAGATCACTCGTTACATTTTCATGAATGTGAGATTACACATGTTACATTTTTATAAATACTTGTCGACATAAAATTTGAAGATCACCATGTTGTGGTCTGCAGAGAAGCATTTCTGCGATAAAGTGAGCCCTAAATAACTTAAGCCAAATTCGATGTGAGATCAAGTGTTTTGTTAGAGAATTTTACAAATCAATGTCAAACTAGCGAAGCTGTCTAGTATTAAATGAATGCCTAAGTATATTACAGTTACAGATTATAGTAGACTCACAAAGTAAAATTCAACATCTCCCCCAAGAATGTAGATTCATCTCTCATATTCAGTCTCTTCTCGACTGCTGCGAGTAATAATTGTCACTTTGACAAATTTTCAACGACCAAATGAATAAACGAGGTAATGAAAAAAAACAAAACGGAATTAATTTGCTACTCCATCAATCAGACAAGAAGTTAATTTAACGATTTCTCCCATAGAAAAAAAACTCCTTCTCCAATCTCTTTATTATCGCTCATACTGCCTCCTCCGCAGATTTTTCCTTTCCTTTCTATATACACCCCCTTTCTTACTATAGCTTACGTGTTCATTACGCTTTTGATAGACTTTTACTATTAACACGGGCTAACAAAGAAATTGTGCCAAACTCAGAAATTGATGTTTTAATCTAATTTATGGGTGCTGAATTCAGGTTTTAGTTATTATGCAATAAAGTGAATAGCATTACATGATTATATATATATATATATATATATATATATATATATATATACTAGCATTTAAGCCTGGCGTTGCCCGAGTGTTTGGGTGTGTATGTTGAGCAAAAAAAAAAAGTGGTCAATTTTTTTAACTTTGACCCCTATTATGACCCATTAACATTTATTGTTTCGGGCTCAAATCAATTTATTAAGTTAGATCCATGTCCAAGAAATCTATATCTAAATTTTCAAGTGTTAAGACCCAAAATATGGCGGAGGAGTTTGGTAGAGTTCTCAAAGATCAAATCGTTGAACTTTGACCCCTTAACAGACAAATTTCTGGCCGAAAACGAATTACAAAGATTTTTCGAAATCTCAGTACCCTGTATATAAAATTTCGAATCTGTAGACTTAAAATTGACAGAGATATTGCGTAGGGAAATGTACACAGACACACAGACACGTCCCCTTTTATAGATATACAAGCATTTCAGCCCGGCGTTGCTCGGGTGTTTGGATGTGTATGTTGAGCAAAAAAAAAAAAGAGTGGTAGTAGGAAGGCAGGCTCGAACCCGTACCGCAAAGGAGGAAAGGAACGGGGTAAAACCTAACGTTTATGCTGTTACGACCACCGCCAAACCGGAATCGACATTTTTTAAAATTGAGGCTTGATAATCTAAAGGAGAGGATAACTTTAAAAAATATCGGCGAAAAAAGTGACCCTCGCTGTAGAAAAGTCCCTAGTTGAAGTGAAGATATTAATGTTTTTAGCAAATTTTTCGATATTTGTCGTATGAAAGGTCGAACTTTAAAACGATACTGATCTTGGTAAAATCCGTCGCCTTTATTGAAAGTTTAAAGCAGACATGCAAACATACATACATACATACATACATTTACATATTAATAACTAAAAATTTTCGACCCAAACTGGTGAAAAAGCTTGCTCTATCTCTGAATACCCTTTATGTAAAATTGCAAATATTTAGACCAGAAATTGTCTGAGTAATTTGGAAGAGACCGCAGAGGTCAATCTTTTTTTAACTGTGACCCCTATTATGACCCCTTAAAATTTACTGTTTTGGGCTCAAATGAAGTTATTAAGTAAAATCTATGTCTAAGGAACCTATATCTAAAATTTCAAGTGTGTAGACCCAAAATTGTCAGAGGAGTTTGGTAGAGTTCTCAAAGGTCAAATCGTTGAACTTTGACCCCTTAATCGCCAAATTTCTGGCCAAAAACCGATCACATCGATTTTTCCCAATCTCGGTACCCTGTATATCAAATTTTGAGTCTGTAGACTAAAAATTGACAGAGTTATTGCGTAGGGAAATGTACACAGACACTTCACTTTTATATATATATATATATATATATATATATATATATATATATATATATGTATATAGATATTCCTATTAGTTGTATATACCCGGGCGTTGCCCGGTCAAAACATATTGCCGCATAGAGGCATTAGTCACACACTGTTTAAGTTATACCGAATATCGTAACTTGTTACGAAAAGTGATCACATGTTAGATTTAGGGAAGCATAAAACTGGCTGATTTCGAAGAAGTCAGACTAAAAAAAACTTACCAAACAGGTTTTTGTCACGAGGTTCCGTGGTGCCTTTTCCATGGAACTCCGGTAAGCACCAAAAATGAAGACCCTAAGCATGGGAGACCTAATAAAAAATGCAAGGGTGCTGACAGCAACTAAGGACTAAAGCCATCACGTGGTAGGAGTCGTGATTCCATCTAATGGTAAATCTGCTGTTCCTAGCAGAAGTAGCCGTGGCACAGGAGTAAACTGTTACAGATGTGGTTACAAGAGTTACGCAGCGAAAGATTGACAAAGATCTGGAACCCATTGCTACCGATGCAGCAAGGTTGGACACTGGGCCTAAGACTGTAAAATGAACAAAAGGATGAGGCATCAGCACCAGCCTAACGCCCCCAGGTCGAAGCCGGTGGTTCTTTCTTTAGCGAGAACATTCTTTTTATAACTTGGAGTGATTTGAACGCACGATTAATTCACATGTCAGTGGAAAAAAGCAATACAGATTTTCTATGCACGTCGAAACAAGAAAAGAAAAAGGATTGTCGTTTTTGTTTGTGCCAAGAACATTGCAAGCTAAACAAAAAACCTGTTTTTTTGCACGAACATTTAATGATATTCGGCAGTTCAAAGGCAAACTTTAATATCAATACTTTCGTATATCTCGGTCAAAGGAGATGACGATGTTAGGTTTTTGCAGTTCTTGCAGGAAGATGTCGACGTCTTACAATACAACGCCTGGTATTACCAAATAGTTATCTATCCGATCAGGCTGAACATTACTTAAGTTTGGTGATCTAAAGAGAACTGGCATACCAATGCTTATGCCACACAGGATGCTCTTGTCTCAAGAAAAGAAAGGTAGCATCTGTCCATATTTTTAGAACAATCTTGGCACTTTTCTTGGAGCTACCTGGCGGCAAACACCATATCAATATTACCACGATATATATATATATATATATATATATATATATATATATATATATATATATATATATATATATGTGTGTGTGTGTGACTATGTTATTAATCACATAAATTAATATACGAATATATAATTTATGCATAAATTTTCAGTATTTACTTCAACAGTGTGCAATACATAAGTAGAGCTAGGTAGTAAGTTATAAAAATATATATGGCAATTAAGCTATACAGAATATTTCGCGTTTGATTCTCGTGAAAATTCGTCAGGCTTAACTTACTGATATATATAATATGAAGCTATGTGTGTGGGGGGTGTCTGGTCACGAATAGGCTCCTATATGGTTGAATACTTTAAAAAACGGATTACATATACTGATAGAAGATGTATCGAGACACAGGAATGGGTATGTTTGATCTGGCAGAACCGTGGTTCATTCAAATTGTGGGGTCTGCGTTCGCGCCTGGTCCACAAAGTATGGAAATAAAAAATTAAAAAAAAAACGTTTGCAAGTGTTTTTGATATAGATGTACATAAGAATACTTTGATAAGTATGTTTTAACTTAAATAGAAATGGTATAATAAATTGTGGGGTTTGCGTTCGCGCCTGGCCTCCATAGAATGAAAATAGGCACAAACTTTAATAAAGACTTTTCATATCTATCTGCGTAAGTATACTTTGATAATTATGTATCAGTTTGAAGAAATATGGTATAAAAAAATTAGGGGGGGGGTTCATTCGCACCTGACCTCCATAGAATGTAATATGTCACAAAATTTAACAAGGTTCTTTTAATATAGATCTACAGAATATTGTGATAAGTGTTTAAGTGTGAACAGGTATGGTATAATAAATTATGGGGTTTATCGATTTTATTTTTACTTTCATCATATTTTACTTTGGTGTGATACCCCCAAATTCGAAGCTATCTCTTTACAACCCTTCCTTTTCATAACCTATCATACTTTAATAAATCAGAGTCTATTTTCTGTAGGCTGTTTTTGAACCCAGTCAACGACAGGTACTTTTGCTAGTATATATATATATATATATATATATATATATATATATATATAATCAACACTTCTGAAGCATAAGTCTAAGTTTACATGTGAAGCTTGTATGTTTATAGAATCTTTCTATTTAATATTTACATTCCTTTATTTCGGGTGGTGAGTTATCTTAACAAGCCAGGTCACCCGCTTGACTTTCCAGATAAGGCATGATTGCCATATCATCTAGTGCGATTTCCATAGTCGAACATTAGGGAGCGAGTGGTTTATGGAGTCTAAGGTGGAGTCTAGAGTAAATCACTGGGCAAGCAGTTCAGCCATGTCCGTTGCCAAGAAAACAACTTCTTTGTGGATTTACAGTGTACCTCCCTATCCATCTATCTAATAAATCCTCAAAATATTCTGCCTAAAAATGTCCCTTTTTACTCCAATAATTCGATTACAGATTCAAAGATTCGATGTTGTAAACGATGTATGTTATGCGCAAATTCTTTTGATATTCGATTCTTAACAGCAATTGATCATATATGTTGCTTGTAATCCATTGCTTTCTGATCCAACGATAGAATCAGTTAATAATTTATGAGGGATGCAAGCTTTTCTGAAATTGTCTGCTTCCTATCAAACCTCTTTCATCTCCATCCGCAATTTGTATTCTTTTTTTTTCTTTATGAATTGTTTACAGCAAAATCGATAATCGAAGACGCGGACATCAGGAAATTCCTTTTCCTCGCAGATCATCACCGCAACAACGCCACTAAAATCTAGAATGACGGGAACTTGCTCGATCTTACTAACAATCAACCTTGATTGAACAGTAATAAGTTTGTTGTGACATAACAGAATCACCAAGAAAATATTTCACGCATGTTTTCGTCGGCGCCTGCACGTCTCTGTAAGTGGCTCTCATCGAATGGACGTATAATTTTATATGCGTCTAAGCAACTCCATAAAAAGCTACGTCAGTCAGTCAGTCACATTTACCTTTGGAATACAGTATAACTCTGGGATACGGTGGCCGTAGGATACGTCCCCCCCCCAGTTTACAATGTGGAATACGATGTTTTTCCGGCCCATGGTTATGGTATTTACCCCGCCTTATTGTGTTATTTATAATGTTATTTGATTATATATGTGTGTATTATATACTGTACTGAATTTTCTTACTAATTTTTAATATATACTGTATAAAATTTTGATTATGCCCCGATATACGATGATTTCATCTTACGATCCCAACTCCGGAACGTATTAATGCCGTATCCCGGGATTCTACTATATACATTTTTACAATCGTCACGCTTAAACATGAATGATCACTTCCGTCAATCTGTCACGTTTGAGGTTCAAATAGGATCTTCATCAGTGAACCCCATAAACTAGCAGATTGAAAATATTGCATCTTAGTTTTGATTGCGTCGAAGCAATTACATATGAGGCTCTGTCTGTCAGTTTACTGTTCTCAATTTTAAATAGCATTTTTAGATCCATTTGCACACCTCAAGACGAGAGTGTTAGAAAAAATATATCTATTCTGTTAATGCTATTTTTTTAGGAATACTAAATATCTAGATTGTGTATATCGAGAAATCATTTTGACAAAATCGTGCACCTGGCAACAAATGCAAGAAACAACAAAATAATTATCAAATGTACCCAAAGGTCATTTGAATAAAAATTATGAACATGACACCTGCTGTCAAGAAACAATGTGTGCCCAGAAGATTTGGTTGTATTTGAGCGTTTCAAATTTTACAGCATTCATATTTTTTGTTCTTGATCAAGGACTCAATATCTTTGTTCAGATGTAGAACAGTTGAGGTAGTATGTTTAGTTATTAGGAGAAGACCCCCTAAAAAAACCATGAAAAATCATGATAAAAATGGACTTGAGAGATAGAGAAGTTAGTTTGGAAGTCAACTTCTTAAAACCGTCCAACACATGCCAATATGTAAAACGGACGTTAAACCGAAGATGATGATGATGATTGCCTGTTTTATGGCATATCCACCGTTTGGAGTTGCTTATTATAATACAATATGTATTAGAAATACATACGGCATGAATGGCTCTCGTCTAGGGGAGGCCCCATGTTTTGATAAGCTTCTGGGTTTGACCTTTACTCCTGATCTGAAATGGAACACATACATCAAGTCTGTGGCCAAGGTCGCTGGGAATCCTTCCACCACTCCAGAAGATATCTCACTAATGATGCAATTCTCTATCTGTATAAAAGCCAAGTACGTCCAAGGATGGAGTACTGCTGCCACATCTGGGAAAGAGCTGCTAAAACAGTCTATCCTGCCTTGACAGAGTACAAAATAGACTTCGTGGCTTGGTAGCGGATGAGCTTTTCTCTTCCCTGCAACCTCTCACTCACAGAAGAGACGTTGCCAGCCTGTCTCTATTTTATCGTTATTTCCATGACAAGTGCTCGTCTGGGTTCCATTCTCTGGTCCCACCCCGCCAATCTTTCACGAAAAACACCCCACTAGCTGAAACCATTGTAAATAATTCTCCCCACTCTTTATCCGTGCCTAAATCAAAACGTAGATTCCATGAACAAAGCTTCTTTCTCAGAACTGCACGGCTGTGGAACTCTCTGCCGCTTGCCTGTTTCCCCCTCGAATTCAACTTGGATGTCTTCAAGTCCAACACAAACAAATTCCTGATGAACCGCCCCCTTAAGTAATGACATCTATCAAATCTCCAATACTAACTATTACTACGATACTATCCCACTGATTAATGTACACACAATAACGCTTATCCCCGAGTGGCTCCTGGGCCTTGATAAGCGGTGGCCCTCATGTAAAAAAAAAACAAAAAAAAAACATCGGTTTTCGCCAAATCACCGAAGTTAAGCCACGTTGAGCCTGGCTAGTACAAATGGGTGACCATTTGGGAATTCTAGGCGCTGTATGTGCTCTCCGCTTATCTCGGCATTGTTTCCAGTCGTCCTGTACCTCAACTTGCCACTGGTATGCAACAATGTTGACTCAGGAGAAGTGTGGTTGGAGATTGCGCAACTCTTGCCACACAAATTTCGCGCGCAGGCACCCTTAAAGTGGGTATGCATAGTCTGTCAAGACTGAAGGAAGCCACTATGTATTAGAAATAATTCCTTGGGAGCAATAAATTAAGCAGAACTTGTTATTCCAACCCATAAATTAGATGTACTATGACGAGTTTGTCTGTTGGAATGACAAAGACCATTTGATCATTTTAGGGATAATCAATAAGTCGGGTTGATAGTGTTCGATAGCGAGGTCTTTTTATGTGTACGTGTATATAAAACAGGGATGTATAATCGAGGTGACCAAACCGTGTATATGTTATATAGTCGTCTATGTAATGTTCGTTGCGTGTGCGTGTATACATTTTTAACACTTATAATAAACAGATATATCTACCTTCAACAACAGTTCAACAAACGGGGCATATAAAATTTTATCAACAAACATTTCCTATACATCAAAGGGACGGAACATCTTCTGGAGAATTATATCTTGCTAAACAGGAAAATATTACCTCCATTCACCCGGAAATCTTGGTTGACGAACCGGACAAAGCTGAAATGAACATTCCTCCCAAAGAAATGACGAGAAGGTTCCAGTTATATTTTCGGACAGTTTTTATTCTAAATGTTTACCTGTTGGAAAATTCCACGCGTCTTTAGATCCTACATTTTCCCCGTACAACTCCAACTCAACCTCCAACTCTCTTCGTCCGTCTAGTTCTCTCTCTCTCTCTCTCTCTAGCTCTTTCTCTGTTCTTAACCCCTAACTCTGCCTGTAAATATTCAAACTTATCAACCACATCTTTTAAAATGTAACTTTTAATCACGTTTTTCTATCTGTTTTGTTTATGGAGGTGATATTCTGGAGGTTAAAGGTTCAATCCTCAGTGTGGGCCACCGAAAAAATACAATTGCGAAATACTTAGGACGAGAGCATGCTATGAATAAAAGATTTCACTCAAAATTCCGTCCAAATTCTCGAGTTCGACAGGATACAAGAAGATCTGAGGTTATATCGATCGAAATCGTAATGAAAGTTAGATGAATCCAAATAATACGAATAACCAATCCTCATCTCAAAAATTCAGAAAAATACAGAACAGTTTGTGTACATTAGTATAACTAGCAGTAATATGCGGCTACACAGTTATGAGCATGTTTCAGTCAGCGAGTTATGCTAATGTCAATAAGCTATATATATATATGTGTATATATATATATATATATATATATATATATATATATATATATATATATATATATATTATGTCAAAAAACGATTAAAAAGCTTATGTAAAATTTCAAATGTTTAGACCAAACATTTAGCTGAGTAATTTAGTAGCGACCGAAGAGGTAATTTTTTTTTTAACTTTGACCCCTTAATATTTATTGTTTTGGGCTCAAATCAAATTAAAAAGTTTCATTCATGCCCAAATAACCTACATCTAAAATTTCAAGTGTTTAGACCCAAAATTGGCATAGGTGTTTGGCAGAGTTTTAAAAGGTCAAATCGTTGCACTTTGACAACCAAATTTCTAGCCGAGAAGCGATTAAAAAGATTTTCCCAAATCTCAATATCCGTTATGTCAAATCTCGAGTCTGTAGATTGAAAATTGACAGAGTAGTTTGGTAGGGAAATACACATACACACAGACACACGATTTCACTTTTATAGATATACTAGCGGGGGTACCCGGCGTTGCCCGAGTGTTTGTTTCCGGGACGGGGGGGAGTTTTAAAAAATGTTATGGTAGGTAAGTAGGAAGGATCAAACCCGGAGTCATGAGTAAAAGTAGGAAAATAAAGTGTGAAAAAAAAAAAAAAAAAAAAAACATCTGCAACGTTAACAGTTCGGCCACCAAGAAAAGTCCATTCCAGTTGTTTAGGAAAAAAAAACAAAAAAAAAAGCACTACGGTAGGTCGGTGCGAACGTGAAAATATAATGTGAATTGTCCAGCACGCTAACCACTACGCCACAGAGCACTGCAGCTTAGTTTAGTGATTTTAAATAACTTCACATGAAAGAACTACGAAGCCAAACCGGTGTTCTCTTCTCAACTGTTCCTTGTGAACGATCCCCAAACGGTGTTAAGTGGTGGCAGGGGGAGGAGGAATTTATTAGAGAGAAAATATTTTACCACTCCATTGATCTTAACCGATTTTGGCCGTGACTTCTCAGCCAAAAAAGTATAGAAATCTAAGATTATCGAGGAATTTGAGAAATAATAAGCCTATAACACACCTCAGATATTGTTCTACCGTTTGTGTATATTATATTTGCATGAAATATCTTGATTTTTAATCCTATTAAGGTCAAAATCAGACGTGAAAAAATGAGTTCATTTTATTTATATAGAGATAAATTCCGTTTTGCTATTGAAATATTTTCTATTAAATAAACATTGACAATCGCAACCACTTTCACTTCAATTAAGTCATCCAGCGTTTTCCGGGATATCAATATTAAACAAGGGTCGAAATAGCTGGAGGCAAGCGAGGATGCGGGAGCTAATGAAAATGTCAATGTCGCCCTACAGTTGTATATATGTAGACAGAGAGAGAGGGAGGGAAAGTAAGAGGGTAGTAGAAGAAATTCAACACGGTAGCTAGAGGATAGTTTTAGCGCCTGCTATTCCACAATGGTCACCCATTTGGTACCGGCCAAGTTACTTAAATTTGGTGATCAAATGAGAACCAGCGTGTCAGCGCAATTATGCCGGTTGTAATTGAATGGAATTGATCTGGCTCGATTAACCGATTCTATAGTTCAAATCGGTAGCCACTTCATCGTTCTTTTCCCAATCCACTGTGTAACATTTGACAGTGAAAGCATAAGGTTTACAAAGAAATAGAAACACATGAGTGTTCCTATTTATTCGCCTCCCCACGAGGGCAGAGTTAGTCACAAGGTCGATTTATAATGCGGGGAAAATCCAGCTCCCCCAAAAAGGAGCGAATAAAAATAAACAATTATCTCAGTCATAAACGATTTCTTCCTCCTTTTTCTCGAGTTCTGAGGACAGAAAAGATAAAGTGTAGCGTAAGAACAGATACTACACTTTGCTCCTACACCCCCCCAAAAAAAACAAAAAAAAAACGATATTTACCTTTCTCCCACCACGAGAGAATGTGAAACAAGATCGGAAGCTGGGAAAATATGTCAGTACTCCAAGAGGAGCACCTTGACCCTGCAAAAATATGTCTGAGTAACCCCGCCGGCATTCCCCAGTGAGGGAGCTTCAGGTAATAAGAGGTGAACTGAAAGTCGGGAGACAAGACCTGGGAGGGTGGACCTCCTAGGGCTGCACAGAACATTTTGCATAAGTCCAACAGCAAAAAAGGCCATCGAAATGGCCTAGTTTCTGTCGGAATGATAGTCAAGGTTGGAACCTCGACTTGCGGGTACTATGAAAATACACTGACCTTCTAGCCAAAAAGCCAAGAAGAAATTAAACACATGATTGTCTTGCAATCACATTAGTTCATAAATGCATCCAAACACATCATCCAGTTATACTGTTGCGATTACGTTTTCGAATTTTTTAAATGAGGATTAGTTATTTGTATTATTTGGATTATTCGGACTACTCTTCTCATCTTGAGTACTATTATCACAACATTTCAGTCGATGTAACCTCCGACCTTCTCCAGATGTATCTTGTCGAAATCGGGAATGTTTCTGTCGAACTTGGAGATCTATATGGAATTTCAAACGAAATCCGTTATTTAATCCGCTGGAGTAGCATGTTCTTGTTCCGTCAGCCATGACTGAACAGAAGCCTTTAGTAATTCGCACTTGTATTTTAAGTATCGCCTGAACTGAGAATTGAACTTTTAACCTTCAGAAGAGTGTAAATTTATAACTGAATTACCAAGTATTTTATCCATTACGCCACAAGCCATTGGTGCTATTGTTTCTACACTCATATCAGCCCAAAGCCATAAAACGGCTAAAAACACACATAAACTACAAAAAAATATACATTACACATGAATTGAGCTCTCTGACCAAAAAGGATAAAAAGGATCCTTCATTTATTCTACTGACTTTTTTAATACTATTCGCTACCCTCTCGCTTTCATTCTCTTTCTCTTTTTCCTTTTCTCTCTCTTTCTCTCCTTCTCTCTCTCTCTCTCTCTCTCTCTCTCTATTCCACCTTTTCTCTCTATCTCTCACTTTCTTTTTTTTCTCTCTTTTTTCTTTCTCTCACTTTTTCTCTGTTCCCCTCTCCTCTTTCTATCTCAATCTTTTTCTCTTTTTTCTCCATCCCCTTTCTTTCTCTCTCTCTCTCTCTCTATCCTTTTTTCTCTCTTCCCATCTCTCTCTTCCTCCATTTCTCTCTCTAGCTCTTTCTCTCTCTAGCTCTTTCTCTCTCTTCTCCCCCTTTCTCCCTCTCCTTTTCTCTTTCTCCCTTTCTCTCTCTCTCCTTTGCTTTCCCTCTCTCCTTAAGACACACAACTGTTGAAAGAGACACTAACTAGATAAGTACACCATCTAATTGATGCACAGAACAAACGAATAATATAAGTCTTGTATTATTCTAAAACCGTATTGCGTCTACCGTTTCCACGACACACAAAAGAGTCATCTTCCAATGATCTTTTGTCGGCTAAAAGATAAGAAAATGGCGAATTTCCGCTTTATTTTCTCGTAACATAACGAAGCAAAACGGTAATTTAGTCTTGCTGTCGAATCTCTGAGACATCGTGTTTTGCTTTCAGTTTGTCGCAAACAAATGAACCTTTTTGCGTGGTTTTTCACTTGGACAAACCGATGGATTCGATTGGCCAATTTTATGCATTTCGCATCTTTGTGGTTGTTGCCATTGTGGCTTTTGCCACGGGCAAATGAATCCAGAAACAATCGAATTAGAGTGATAGAATGCCAAAGTTCTCTTCAACCAATGTCTGAACAACAGAAATCTCAACCAGGAGCTATTATTAGCCTCTTCAACTGAATAAGCCTATTATCTCGTCAAAAAGGAAATTCGAACAAAACCCTTTATTTAATTCACGAGGGTGGCATGCTCTCATTCCGTCAGCCATGACTGCGTAGAAATCATAAGTAATTCGCAATTTTATTTTGAGTGTCGTCCACACTGAGGATTGAACCTTCAACCTCCAGAATTCAGTTATAAAGTTTCACTCAACTTTATAACTGAAATACCAAGTATTTTATCCACTGCGCCATGCGTCTTTATGGATAAGAACAATAGTCCGAAGAATCCAAATAATATGAATAATCATTTCTCATCTCAAAAATTCAGAAACGTAAAATATCTCTGTCGACAGCGTATAACTTTAATCCTACCAGACTGAGTTACCGATACACGAATAATTTCCAAAAATGCTATATACCGACTTACTGCTAAACCGGTATTTTTCCGACCACGTATTTTTGTGTTGTCAGGGAGCTAAAAATAGCTACCCAATTGTTGCTTAGCCTCGATTTCGCGCAAGTCTAACGCTCTGCAAATGACTTCCTTTGTTTTGGCGAAGTTGAGTTGTTTTGTAGACTAAAGTAGCCATGAAGTGAGCTAGTGACGAACCAAACATTTTGACAGGTACAAAAAGCGAAATCAAGGAGTTTCACGGTGCAACAAGTGTTGGATAAAGTGACAAGTTCTGATTCAGACGAAGGCGAACTTGATCAGGGGCATGTTTCTGAATCAAGTAACGCTAGTGATGATGAATATATCGATGAAGTAGAAAGTGATTATAATTCTGATGATGCAAGTGGACCTAGATCAAAATCGAGTGTTCAAAGTAGGGAGCGTGTCACTCAAGCAGCTGATAGGGGAGATTCCGGTGTGGTTGATAAGGGATGGAGTCGCAATTTTGTAGCTCCAGATCTGGATTTCACAATTATTCTCAGGTCAGGCACAGGGGCAAATTAAGCTCAGTAGCTCAGATCTGTTAGGGCTAAAAATGACACCCCATATCTCTTTATACAGCTTTCGTAGACAGAATACTTGTGATAAAATACGTCCTAAGATGGAATACTCTTGCCACATGTGGGGAGGAACTGCTAAGAGTATTCAAAACCGGCTTTGAAATCTAGTAGGTGAGGACTTTTTCGCGTCTTTACTACTTTATTCTCTTAGAAGAGACGTTGCTGGTCTATCTCTGCTCTATCGCTACTTTTATTCTAAGTGCTCAATTGAGCTTCAATTTATGGTCCTTCTTCTGTAAAATGATTGCAACAAATACTTACCAAGTTACAACAACCACAAACAATTTCCCTCCCTTTCTATTTGTGCCTCAAACTAAACGAAAATTTCATGAGCAATTTCTCTCCTAGAACTATCCGTCTGTAGAACACAATACCATAAGGCTGCTTCCCAGCTTTCTAAAACATGGTAATTTTCAAGTCTAATGTAAATAAGTGCTCGTTGAGCCGTCTTCTTATGTAATTAAACCTACTCAAGTTTCACTATTACTGATTATGATGGTGTTGTCTTTTCGTCTGCAGCTTCCGGGCCTATATAAATAAAGAAGAAAAATTATTCATCAAAATTAAAACCATTGAAAGCAGCACAAAATTAAATGCATGGATTCTAGTTGCATAAAATCTTAACATCAATGGCTCGACAATCTCTGGAGAAGCAGTTTCAGCTGCATTTGCCCCCTCCCCTCATGTAACAATGTTTTACCGCATTAAAGAAAAAGGTAGTCGGTAGGAGATAGATAATTTGTTCTATAAGGCAAATTTAATTAATTAATATTGTTATTATTATTTTTTTTTCACGTGAAGCAGGCTATTAAAGATTTCTGTCTGAGAACAACATGTGTCGTTCTCTGGAGTTTGAGTGACAACAAGTCACCCCAAATTTCCAGTACTCTCCACTTTTTTGATAACCTTCGCAGATGAATTTACGTTATCGCAACAGCCACTTACCATTTATTACTCATTGGCAGTGACCGTTGGTCTTCACTGGAATTTGGATGGCAATAAGCCTCCCCAAGGTACCTGTCCTCTTTCCATTCATCCAGCAGAGGTCTGGTTAGTGCTTTCTCTCCTCAGTCTTTATATCTTCCTTGACCCTCGCTTACTTGGTGTGGTGCCTGTTTATAGCGATATAGAGAAAAAAAGAGAGGACAGGTGCGCAGGCGAGTCAGATTACAATTATACAGTTTCAGTTTTCATGTGATGATTATTATTATTATTATTATTATTATTATTATTATTATTATTATTATTATTATTTCTCCCTTTCTTATATCCAATAATTATCCCCTAATCTTATATAGCCTTAAGCTGAACAGATGACCTGAACAATACCAGGACAGCTAGCTATTTTCTCACAAGACTGATACTTTTTTATACACTTAGGTGGCGTGTTGAATGTTATATGCCAGTGTGTTAATTTTCCACAAAGTAATGTTTGAGCAGTTTGAGGTCAAACGTTGTTTATGATGCAGGATTGGACGCCGTTTCTGTTGTCCAATCATGGACACGCAACTGCTGCACTTTCTGGACAATTTGCAGGTAATTATATTTTGCAATCACCGTTTTATTGCGATTCTGGAAGCTGTTGTTGATTAATATCTGCCAGTAAGCTGTTTTCCCTTCGATGTGAGGGCAGGGCGGTTCGTGTTTTATTTTTTGTTTGTTTTTTTCTTTTCAATATTATTCTTTTCTTTTTTTTCCTAGCTAATATACTAATATTTAGTCTGCAACGAACAAGCAAGATTTACCTCCCTTTACCGACTCTGTTCTGAATTTTTGAGATGAGGAATAAATATTTGGATTATTTGGATTAATCAGACTAATGTTCTCATCTTAAGTGGTATTTGCACGACGTTTCTGTCAATCTAACCTCCGATGTACAACCGGTATATAAGTCACTGTTTGATACTGGAAAATATACTTCCCCGATTTCGTATTTAGGTTTTAGTTAAAAGTAAATTTTTAAATAAAATCAATAAGAATTATCAAAGAAAAAACTATTAAATACCATTTCGAATTATTTCTAACAAAAAAGGCTAAATTTTAATTAAATCCATAAATCAATCGTAAGTTCTCAAAAAAATATAATTTACGAACATAAGAGATTACTGGTAGCCATAATTGTTAAGTCACGTGGTATTCTCGTCAGTATCTATTTTAAATTCTCATTAACGAGGTATTATTTTTTTAAGTTTCATATTTATTAAATAAATAATTAATAAAGAAAAATAAAAAAGAAGAAAAAGGAAAACAAAGAAGAAAAAGAGAAAAGGAAATAAAAAAGAAAAAGAAAAGAAAAAAGGAGAAAGAAAAAGGAAAGAAAGAAGAAAAAGCAAAGGAAAGGAAAAGGAAAGAAGAAAAAGAAAAGTGAGTGGAGAACAAGAAAAAATGAAATAAAAAGGAAAGAAGAAAAGAGTAAAGAAGCCAAAGAAAAAAGGAAAGAAGAAAAAGAGGAAAAGGGAAAGAAGAAAAAGAAAAAATGAAATAAAAGGAAAAGAAAAAAGGAGAGAAGAAAAAGAAAGGAAAAGGAAAAAAGAAAAAGGAAATAAAATAAAAATGGGAAGAAGAAACAGAAAAAGGAAGAAAGAAAAAGAAAGAAGAAAAAAGAAAGAAAAAGAGAAAAGGGAAAGAAGAAAAAGAAAAAATGAAATAAAAAGAAAAAATGAAATAAAAAGAAAAAAGGAGAGAAAAAAACAAAAGGAAAGAATAAAAGTAAATAAACGGAAAAAGGAAAAAAGAAAAAGGAAATAAAATAAAAATGGAAAGAAAAAACAGAAAAAGGAGAAAAGAAAGAAAAAAAAAGAAAGAACAAAGAAAGAAGAAAAAGGAATAGGAAATGAAAAGAAAAAAGGACAGAAGTCTATTGATTAAATTCTAATTGTTTTCAAAGTTAACTCACACTAAATCGATTCTTCTCTCTAACAGCTCTCTTTGATAATAATTATAAAATATTTTTATTTTACCAGTAGGAAGAGTCTCCGCTTATCAAGATCTAAATGCCATTCAATGATAAGGGTTTATGAGTGTCAGATGATTGATGAGACAACACCGTTATGATCGGTTATGGTGGAACTTTGGTAAGGCTTAGTTATTTAAGAGGGCGGCTCAACAAGAATTGGTGTTTTCTCGGTCAGAATCTATCCATCTCATACTTATCATTGGCAAGTTTTTGATCTTGAAGTAGTACTTGTTTATTTAGCTTCTTATATTAAATGGTTCCATGCATTGTCTGGAGCGATTCTTATTTAAAAAAATTATTTATTCTATTTTTTTTTTCAACTATCGACAAAAGATTAAAATAGTAGACGATCAAAGTTAAATCAATAGTTCTCTCTAATAACTTTCTTTGAATTATATTTTTATTTTACCGGTGGAAAGGATCATCGCTTATCAAGTCCCAAATGCCATTCCAGAATATGCGTTAATGCGCGTCACATGGTTGGTAAGACAACATTGTGATGATCGGTTATGGTGGAACTTTGGTAGGTTTTAGTTGTTTAAAAGGACGGCTTTATGTATCTCATCTCAAAAAGAATTCTTTACATTAGACTTGAAGCTATGCTGAAATATGGTTTGTGATAAATAGCGTGCACAACACGCGAAGTTGTTTCCTGGTTTTATTAATATAGAGATTAAAACAAAAACAACGGCTGTATCAATAGTAACCTGATCTTCATATTAAATAGAGTAAGGCATTAAACGCGGCTCTTCATTATAACGCGCAGGCGCAGCGTGTTGGTCGATTTGTTTATTTATGTCGCAAGGGGAACAACAACTTTATGAGAATATCGATTAGCTTCCAATAGACAAACACACATTATGGATTGAGGTCAAACACAACTGTTGCAGTTTTCCACCCCCATATTGCCTCGCAAAATACGGTTATTAAATACATATTAAATACAAATTTGCATAGGTACAGTTGTGCAAACAACACATTGGAAACAGTGTGGGTAAATGTGTTTCCCAAACATGGCGACCTGGGTTTTAAACCACGTTGAAGACATATTATGTGCAAGGCAAAGAGAATTATGTTCAATATATTACGTTTAGACGAAGATATCGTTTTTACTATTCACTTCTGTCATACGAAATCGAAATAAAAGTTTGTACATCGTATTGAAATAATGAGTTATTGTGTGTTACATCCTTACTTTAAATAACAATACAACAAGAAACACGGGGTTATGCGTGAAAGACAAAGGGGTTTATTTACAAGGGAATACATGTGACATAAGAGTTACTCGACATATTTTCTTATTCTCTTCCTGTCTTTTTCCCTTCTGTCTGAGTCACGTGAGAGGGTCAATATATCCATAGTTCATTTCATCTATGAAAGAATGTTAGGTTATTCCATTACATCATTGTGTAATTCAAAAATAACATTAATTAACAACAAAAGTGCTCATTATACGCGACCTTGTACCAACGACAACAACGACCTACAAGTGTTTTTTTTTTGTTTGTTTTTTTTTTGTTTTTTTTTATCGTCGAAGTATCATTCTGCTCCAGTGAAATTTAATTACTGTAAATAATTCAATAAAACTTTTTCAAATTTGGATTTATCTTAAGTAGGACAGCCACCGGAGTGAATGTGGTATTGTGGTGATTGAGATATTTCTAGTTACGAGTAGGATAGTCGATTTTAAGTATTTGAGACAAAGGATGACCAACGACACTTATTATCCCCACACTTTTAAATGTCCTTGTATTTTTATATTTTGTGCAAATAAATATTTCAGAGTATCAATCCGTCATCAGAAGATTCAATGCAGCGAATCTTTATACAGAACTCACTATTACTAGAAAGAGCAGCAACATATTAAAATAATCAGACGATGTGAAAATTCTGCCGCACCCATCTTCTCCAGTTCAGAGGTTGTTTCATCAGACTACGTTTTATATTGTTCAATGCAGCACTTTAAGGTAGTCGCGAATTTGAGTCAGCCGATGAAATTGAAATATATATTTTTGACTCAAAGCCGAAGGATGGGTACTTTACTAACATTCGAAAGTAATATATATGTATATATATATAATGCTCCCTATCTTGGGTTGAGCATATTGGGAAATGGTATACAAACTTCCATTAGCGTATTAAGTGATGCTCTTTGTGTAAACAAATCGAGCTTAGGCATTTGGACAATGTCAAAACATTGTTAATTCACTATCCGCACAGCAGCAGCAGCAGTATAGCGTAATTGTGAGAAACCTTGACTGTCGTTTGGGGAGTCGAGTTTCGATCCTCATTTGGGTTAGTTGCCTGTCTAGCCGCACTGATGAACTGTGGTATGGAGAAACAGTACTGTATGTGGATAACTATATATATATATATATACTAGCATGGGTGCCCGGCGTTGCCCGGGTGTTTGGAGGTGTATGCTGAGCAAAAAAAAGGGGGTAATTTTTTAAACTTTGACCCCTATTATGACCCCTGAAAATTTATTGTTTTGGGCTCAAATCAAGTTATTAAGTTAGATTCATGTCCACGGAAGCTATATCTAAAATTTAAAGTGTGTAGACCCAAAATTGTCGGAGAAGTTTGGTAGAGTTCTCAAAGCTCAAATCGTTGAACTTTGACCCCTTAATCGCCAAATTTCTGGCTAAAAACCGATCACATAGATTTTTCCAAATCTCAGTACCCTGTATATCAAATTTCGAGTCTGTAGACTAAAAATTGACAGAGTTATTTCGTAGGGAAATGTACACAGACACACACACACACACACACACACTTTAACTTTTATAGATATATAGATTTAAAATTTGAGTCTGACAGAATGACAAAATTATATTGCAAACCGATATATTAAACAAACGAACTTCAAAGAGACAAATGAACACATAAGTAAAAACAATTTGTATTAGAAAACATTTATTATTCCACGTCTTTTTTTTACAGACCTGACGACTGAGGTTCGCTCTTAATAAAAATTGTTTTTTATAGTCTTAATTTTGACTTCCTTTTTCATAAAAAACTAAAAAAAAAATCAAGAAAGAAAAGAAATTTAATTTTATTTTTTCATTAATTTCTTTCTGTGCAAAGCAATTCTTTCAAACTTACTCTGTTTCCAAAATGTTTTTATTTTATTCCCCTCCCCCTTCATTCATTTTCCTCCGCATCCTGGCAAGATTACTGTACACATAGATTCGAAAAAATAGTCAAAAACAAATATATAAATAAATGTTATCAAAGGCAAGATAAGTTACTTTTCTACCTAACTGGATATCTTTTTTGTGTTTTTATTCAATGTAATATATTTATTCAGCTCGAAAAACATACAGTGTTTACCGATGTGTTGGAAAATTCAAGATGGCGTCTCACACCCTCTTTAACACCGTAAGTTTGGGAAAAGGTGTTATAAATAAAAAACTATACAAAATACTATTAAAAACCCGCCGAATATATGTCAACCTATGTCACGGTAACATATATTGAGCGAGTTTTTAACAGTATTTAAACAGGGCACATCGTAAAAACTGACCCATTAATTTTCCTGAAGTAAAAACTATATAGTTTTTAAACTTTTAAAACTGTACATTATAAAAAGAAAACTGTTCGAGTGATTTTTTTTTTTTTTTTTTTTACATGGGTGTCACCACTTATCAAGGCCCAGAGGCCACTCAAGGATAAGGGTTAATAGGTATACATTAGTCATTGTGATTTTAGCATAGTAAACAGTGGGAATTTTGTAACTTGGATTACTTGAAAAAGAAAACTGTTCGAATGATTGAAAATGAAAACAAAATAACAATGTAAATATATTGATAAGAAAAAAACAAAAACAAACGAAGTTTCCGTTTCAGGAACCCGAGTTTAATTTTATGTCGTAATCATTCAACTCGTTAGCGGTTTTATTCAGCGATTAGGGATAACCATACGACGAATTTAGGAAAACTCGTCCCGGGAAAACTCGTCTCGGGAAAACTCGTCTCGGGAAAACTCGTCTCCGGAAAACTCGTCTCCGGAAAACTCGTCCCCTTTCGCTAGATAGGAAAACTGGTCCCTTATTAAATAAATATCGATTGAAAACACATTTTATGATCGTTCTTGAAGGAGATATTGCTTTTTAAAATAGACTATAGCCCCCCCCCCCTAATATTTTTAAAAAAATATTTTTATTTGTTTAATGTTTTTTTGTTTGTTTTTTTAAAATAAAATCGATTGTCCGTTTTCTACCTAACTGGCTAAGTTCTTAGTGGTTTCACTTATTTTAAAGCGTTTATTATGTTCATACAAAGTTAATTACAATTTTTTGGGTTCTTATTTTAACGATTTTTTTTTTGGAGTCATAAAAACAATAATAAAAAAAACAAAACAAAAAAATTAAAAACTGGGAGCGTTACTTTTTTGTTTTGGTTTTTTAATTATGATAGTTTTTTTGTTGTTATGTTTCGTTTTCTCTCATACCAAATGACACATGCGTTATTTAAAATTATAATTCTATCAGGGTTTGTATTACTGTACACATTGATTCGAAAAAGTTGTATTTTTAAAATATAATTTAGAGAGGGGGGGGGTTAAAACTATATCTCCCTCCGAAAAACAACCAACAAAAAATGAAATTAAAAATATTCTTGATACACGATAGCGGAGTTTTCAATAAAATTAATTAATAAATTTATTTAGTGATTACTTTTTCTCTTAATGATTGATTTTAGAATTTTGAAGTAAAAATTAAAAATGAGTTAACGAGAGATTGTTAGCACATGGCATCTCTCGCGCCAAAAAAATATTTCGCTTTTAATTTATTAGTTAATTTTTGCAAAATTTGACAGGACGACAATAAATGTTGATAATTGATAAAATTATAATTTTAAATAACGCATGAGTGCATTTGGTATGAGAGAAAAAACAAAACCATAACAAAAAAAAAACAAACTATCATAATTAAAAAAAACAAAACAAAAAAAGTAACGAAGAATCGAATCGCTCCCTGATTTTTTTAAATTTTTTTGTTTTGTTTTTTATTATTATTGTTTTTATGACTCCAAAAAACATCGTTCAAATAAGAACCAAAAAATTTGGTATTAACTTTGTATGAACATAATAAACGCTTTAAAATAAGTGAAACCACTAAGAACTTAGCCAGTAAGGTAGAAAATGGATACTTAGAAAATCAATTTTATTTAAAAAAAAAAAAAAAAACATTAAACAAGTTAAAATATTTTTTAAAAATATTATGGGGGGCTATAGTCTATTTTAAAAAACAATATCTCCTTCAAGAACGATCATAAAATGTGTTTTCAATCGATATTTATTCAATACGGGACGAGTTTTCCTATCTAGCGAAAGGGGAC
This sequence comes from Euprymna scolopes, assembly GCF_053919585.1. Lineage (NCBI taxonomy): Eukaryota > Metazoa > Mollusca > Cephalopoda > Sepiida > Sepiolidae > Euprymna > Euprymna scolopes. The sequence continues at coordinate 15,359,038 of NC_136503.1, read as the reverse complement.
GAGTTTTCCGGAGACGAGTTTTCCGGAGACGGGTTTTCCCGAGACGAGTTTTCCCGAGACGAGTTTTCCCGGGACGAGTTTTCCGAGCACCCCATACGACATATCTAATTACCAAAGCGATTTTTTTTAAATTTTTTTTTTTTTATTAAAACTAAACCTGTTTAGTTTTAATGAACCAATTTTTTTAAAGCCAACACTTTAGTTATTTTGAGAGCGTGCAACTGCACCCGAAAGGTTGATTAGGAAACTCCAAATCCTTTTATGACTCGGAAAAAAAGGGCTTTTTATCGGCTTAAATGATAAACTAATGTTAAATATTAGTATTTGCCATCGATTCTGAAATAAAATGAAATCCTGACATTGTGATCATTTTTGCAGGTGTTATGTGCCAAATATTGAAATAAGAATGTTTAAATTCAATTATTGTAATTTAAGTCTTTAATTTTAAAGTCGATTTTATTTATAAAATATCTTTTTAGAAATCAATCTCAAAAACAATCTGAACAATAAATCTCTTTTGTTATGGCTAAGTTTTTGTCAAGGGTAGAAATTATAATAGACAAGTATTCATCCATGATGACATTTTACCGATTTCCTGGTTTACAGGTATTCTTGCTAAATTTCTTCGAAAGAATTGACATAAACAATACTTCAACTAAATACGTATATTTCATGCAATAATGACTTTTATTTCTTCTGACTTTTCCTAAACTAAACATAAAACATCGGTTAGGGTTAGTTTAACATTCTGTAAAAGTACCTTCCGTTTTTTTTTTTTTTTTTTTTTTTTGTACTTCTGCAGAGAAGGTAAAAAACCGATAAAAACTGGATATATTTTTCGTGTTTTTATTCAATTTAACATGTTTATTCAGCTCGAAAAGAATACAGTGTTTACCGATGTGTTGGAAAATTCAAGATGGCGTCTCACACATTCTTTAACACCGTAAGTTTGGGAAAAGGTGTTATAAATAAAAAACTATACAAAATACTATTAAAAACCCGCCGAATATATGTCAACCTATGTCACGGTAACATATATTGAGCGAGTTTTTAACAGTATTTTAACCGGTTTTTTATTTATTACACCTTTTTCCAAACTTACCGTGTTAAAGAGAGAATCGGCCGCCATCTTGAATTTTCCAATACATCGGTAAACACTGTATGCTTTTCGAGCTGAATAAACATGTTAAATTGAATAAAAACACGAAAAATTTGCCTTTGATAACATTTATTTGTTATATATTTGTTTTTTGGCAACTTATTCGAATCTAATTTAAGACCACGAGTGAAATGAGAAAAAGAAGTCAGCGGGTTTGGTTGCCATAACAACGTGACGGTAGTGAACGTGTGTGTGTGCGTGTGTGCGCGTATTTCGTGTAGTTTAGTTTCGCATAATAGTTTCGTATTTTTTTAATTTGTAAATAACAAGTTATTAAAAAATTAAACCCTTCCAAGATGGACAATAAATAAAGCCATAATATTTTATGGTAAAGGTAAGAGCGTAGAAACGATTGTTTTTTAGGAGATGTGATTATTGGATTAACCAATCAGAAATCGTCTGTGGCACACACATCTCTGTTTTTATAGATATATAGATATATATATATATATATATATATATATATATATATATATATATATATATAAAATAGTGTGGTTTGTTCTACACAAAGCCTTCCCCACTATAGACAAATCATCTGTGTGGATTTCTGGACAACTTAGTTGTTGTGGCAGAAGCTCATATGTCAAAATCGACGGAGGAGTCCATCTGTACATCTATAAAAATGAGAATGTGTGTGGGGGGATGCTTCTCAACTTATATATTCAACGAATTTTTCATCTACAGACTTGAAATTAGATATATAGGGTATTCAGGTTTGTAGAAAACTTTTTAATTAGTTTTCATCCGGCAAGAAATGCTGCTAAAGGGGCCAAAATTGAAAAATTGGCGCGTGTGGGTCATCGGCTTTTTATCTGTTTGCCAGCTGTTTCACGAATGCACCTGCATGAATCGTTCGAATAGCAGCTTCCTTATATTAAGAATAAGTAGGTTTGAAAACACATTGTAAAGATCGTGTCAAACTGACCTAATGTTTATCGTACTTGATTCACTATCTTTAAGTTTTGGTTTCGATCTCAGCTCAACTATATTTTTTTACTTAAAGGAAGTGAACTGTTTAGAAAAAAAAAATACTCACACGCACGTGTCTCAGTTTCTGTATGAATTAAAATGTAATATTTATGCGTCTCTTATGATCGGGCAACGTCCGACATTGCCCGGGATTGAATGAGGATCAACAAATATTCCACCTTCTCACACTTTTATTGTCATCGAAATCGGTGAAATTTAAAAACATTTTTAATCAAATTGATTGAGTGCCTGCTCTAGTTGGGGACTTCCCTCCCCCCCGCAATGTACCGGGAGAAAGCTTCACGTTCATCCCCGCAGTGACACATTGTTGTCTACATTGCACTGTAGAGAATATACCTGTTGATTTTATAAAATTATTTGTAAATAATTGCTTCACTTAAAGTTTGAAATAAAAATGTCAAGTATCATGGGTCAATTGTGCTCTAAACATAAACATTTATTTCGAACGCACCCCTGTCTTATCAAAGAACCAACTGTTGACTATGAAATTAGTTTTCCATAATCATTTGAACTAAAGTGAAACGCTCAAATGACAAATATCATGGTTCAGTTGTGTTTCAAAAAGGAACATTAATTTCGAACACTCCCTGCTTTATAAAAGAATCTACTGTTGATTTTATACTCTATACCTTTCTGCTTGTGCGGTGATAAAACTTCTAAAATGCTCTTGATAGTTCTTTTTATTGCTTGGACGTTTTGTTGTTTTTTTTCAATTTATTTTTCTTGCAGTTATTCTAAAGAGTTTTCCATTAACTTCTTATGATTTGTTTTAATGAATGAATATGAGGGTTGCTTCCCTACAGACTACAACATGATCATGTTTCAATGTCAAGAAATACTTATTATGAACCGTTCTTATATGTACTCAAATTTTGTTTCTTTTATTCATCGCTTTCAATCCTTTCATAATATTATTCATTATTCGACTAAAAATTAATTTATATCATTTATTCTTATCCTCAAGTGGATTGTGGCCTTGATAACTGGTGACTCATGAATCTCTATCATATAAAAGTCGCTGTGTGCGTGTGTGAGTTCTTTACTCATAGGTTCTGAAACGACTGAACACAACCGATGAAAATTTCAAAGTTTATTTATATGTCTGACAGTGTTCTCAGATATGTTTTTTACAGAAATTCATCCGATTAGTACCACAAATCGGAAAAATCGGAATCTTGAAAATAATTGTTCCTTTATAGATAAAAATAAGAATTTATACATGGAAATATTTTACGTTACACCGGCAGGTGTTACGTAAAATATTCCCCTGTAAAAATTCTTATTTTTATCTATAAGAGAAGAAAGACTATGTTTAAGATCGTCAAGCACAAATATCAGCTGACGTGATATTGTATAGAAACACAGAGGGAATTTGATGGACGACATTATCATTATCATTTTTTATTGTTTATTTGTTTCGCAAATTAGTCCACCGGGCAAATTATTCTTTGTAAGATATAATAATCAATAGAGGATTGATTCTATAATAATACATACACAATCTGCATAAATTAAAATATGTGTAAGCGTATTGTATAACCTGGCAACGCCGAGTGGACAACTAGTTAAATATAATGTTGCGAGTTGCTTCTCACCAGACTATTAAGTAGGAATCCGAAAATGTGAATCGAATTGACTTCCTCCTTTTTCATTTGTCTACAACTCTAGGAATCCTCTTTTCTTTCGGTCCTGGATATGACCTTAAACTATATCCAGTGGTGAGGCCCCAGCTTGCTGGCTTTGGGGAGTGTGGAGCAACCCTTTAATTGCCATTGCTCCCAGGTCCACTCTGACCCGGAGTGGTAGTACCTGTTAGGGTCCCAACTATGGGTTAAATAGAAACCGACTTGAAAACAATAAATATATTCTATTAAAAAAATTTTCTCCTGAATCTTTGGATTCGGCATTAAATAACCCGAAAAGGGTTGATATGCCGTAAAACAAAAACAACCAACCAACCAACCAATCTTTTCTTTCTTTTTTTTTGTTTTTGTTTTTTGTTGCTGTTTTTTTTGTTTTTGTTTTTTTTTTCTCTTATTCAGTTTATTGTTAGTGCAGTAATTCAAAGATTTTACCATTTATTTGGCAGGATTTTTTTATTGTTGATTTTCGATCTGTACATGGAATTTTACCATTTGTTTCGATACCGTGTAGTAAGATTTTTTGCAACTTTATCCACTTTTCCGTTTCGACAAATGTCAATATAGTTTGCTATTCAACAGGAGATGATTGTTTTCATGTTACAGACGTTATTCCTATTTACAATGCCTCCCCACGGGACAGAGTTAGACACCAGGGTCGTTTTTTAATGTGGAGAAAAGGGACAAAACTAAAAATTGTCTCAGTCGTGAAGGATTTCTCTTCCACTGACAGAGAACAAGAAATTGAAGTACAGCATCTGAAGAACAGATACTACATTTTGATCTTGAGACGTTATTGATTTAAGTTGTAAAATTAAACAATCAGTGGATTCGTATTATTTGAATTCATCTACTGTTCATCACTTGAGTGTTATTTTCCCAACGTTTCAGTCCAACCTTCTTCAGGTGTATCTTGTAGTCTTTTTGTCAAACTCGTGAATCCGCACAGAATTTCCAATGGGGCACTTTATTTAGCCCATGGCGGGGGGGGGGGGTAGCATGCTCTCATTCCGTCGGCCATGACTGTGTAGAAGTCCCAAGTAAGTCACTATTGTATTTTGAGTATCGCATGCACCGACGATTGAACCCTCAACCTTTAAAAGAGTGTAATTTTACAACTGAATTTTACCAGGTACTTTATCCATTATGCCACGGGTCCTTGTGAAAAATAACATCACGATGAGAACAATAGTCTGAAGAATCCAAATAATATGAATAATCAATCCTCATCTAAAAATTTAAGAAACGTAATTAGTGGGTTGTTTTTTTTTTTTTTTTTTTTTTTTTGTGCATCAACTGAGAATCGACCCCGTTTTGACCATGGATTTGTATGACCTGCTATGTTAGATATTGTCAAATGTTAAATCAATGACTGTTATCTCAGTAGTATGAATTACTTCCGTCATTGTCATTGACGCAATTCTTTGCTGTTATAGATGGCCCCGAGTATCGAAATCAGAGGAGAGGGGAAGGGTCATCCTGTCATATTCAAACGTTCTCATTAATAAATATGTTTCATTTCCTATTCCTCATAATATTTCTGAGGACTAGGACTTATGCTTGGGTCTTAGCAGCATACAATCAAGAAGTTGGCCCCAGGCATCAAGAGATATATGTGTGCCACCATAAGGCTTCCTTTCTAGGACAATTGCCCTTGACATATCAAAGGCCTTCGACAAGGTATGGCATAAAGGACTACTTCACAAGATTTCCAGCTACGGTATAACTGGAAATTTTCTCTCTATCGTTAAATCATTTCTCTCTGATAGGCTCATAAGAGTAATGGTCGATAGATAAAAATCAGAAAGTCTGCAGTATTAATGCTGGAGTACTTCAGGGGTCCATCCTAGGCCCAACTCTTTTCCTGGTCTACATTAATGACCTCCCTAAACACATACTTAAATCATTCGTTGACATCTATGCTGATGACACGACCATCTACGGCAACATATCAAAGGCTGTAAATGAAAAAGTTCTCTCTGATTCTCTCTCCTCTGATCTCAAACGTGTGGTTCAGTGGGGGGAGACGTGGCTGATTACCTTTAATGCATCTAAAACTAAACTCCTATCTTTACATCATCAACGGTCTGATCCCCATCTGGCATCAATTGAAATGGATGGCTCTCGTCTAGTAGAAGCCCCATGTTTTGACAAGCTTCTGGGCGTGACCTTTACACCTGATCTGAAATGGAACACGTACATCAAGTCTGTTGCCAAGGTCACTGGAAAGATGGTGGGATCCTTCTACCGCTCCAGGAGATATCTCACTACTGATGCAATTCTCTATCTATATAAAAGCCAAGTACGTCCAAGGATGGAATACTGCTGCCATATCTGGGCAGGAGCTGCTAAGGACAGCTTATCCTGCCTTGACAGAGTACAAAATAAACTTCGTGGCTTAGTGGGGGATAACCTTTTCTCTTCCCTGCAACCTCTCTCCCACAGAAGAGACGTTGCAAGCCTATCTTTGTTTTATCGTTATTTCCATGGCAGGTGCTCGTCTGAACTCCAATCTCTGGTCCCCCCTCGCCAATCTTTTACGAAAAACACTCGTCTAGCTGAATCCACTGTCAAAAACTTTCTCCGCTCTTTATCTGTGCCTAAATCAAAACGTAGATTCCATGAACAAAGCTTATTTCTTAGAACTGCACACCTATGGAACTCTGTTCCGTCTGCCTGCTTCCCACCTGACTACAATCTGGACAAATTCCTGACGAACTGCCCCCTTAAGTAGACACTTTTATTAAATCTCCACACTAACGTACTTTACTTACAATAATCCTTATCCCTGAGTGGCTTCCGGGCCTTGATAAGTGGTGACCACCTTGTAAAAAAATAAATAAATAAATAAAATAACCAGGTCTGCCATTCATCATCATATCTTATTAATCTAAAGATTCTGTTGCTGGCATTGGTTGTCTCGATATTTGTCTAGTCAGAATATTTTTTTTAGAAAGACATCAAAAAGGACCATATGGAGGTTGCCAATATCCGAAGTGGTTTTGTGGAACAAAGAGGATTCGAACTTGGAACACTCAGGTCGTCTGTTCATATTATTAACCACTTGATCTACGTCATCTCCCAGGCCTGCCACTAATTTTTATTCTTCTGTATTTCCCGTTTCTTTCTTTTTTCCATTTTCTTTTCCTTTCTTTCCTTTCCCGTGACGCTAGCGCAATCTCTGCTTGATTCCAGCCATCATAGACTTATATTTGTTATTAGATACAGACGCTGTCGGTTGAGATTGTGCAACATTTGTTTCACTAGGACAGCTTTGGATTGTGTCACCTTTGTTTCACTAGAGCATCCCCACGCAGCCATCTTTACAGTAGGTGTCCATTGTTTCTAAAAACTGAGGGAAGACGCAATATATAAAGAAGTCTGATATTGTTGTCTCCGATATTAGTTTGCTTGCCCTATTGTGCAATAGGTCTTCATATTTCTATTCTTTTAAAGCCTATTTGTCATCCGAAATTATTCTCTTTCATTCTTGTCTTTCTTCATGACGCCCGCCACCCCCACCATCCCCACAGCCATTCATCCTTATGAAAATTCTTTTCTTTTCTTTTCATCGTTCAATCGTTTTGGCACGAACAATATCATAGGAATGAAAATGGCAGACCCTCGTCCCCGCGGAAGCCTCAGAGTCAAAGACTAGAAACCATTTGGCCACTTATCAAACCGATTCTGTTCCTATCGAAGTATGAACGAAGACAGTTGGACATAATATAAGAATATTATGATCTGCAAATATTGAAGAAAGGTGTACAAAGTGTTGAGCATACAATATGACACGCGCAGGTTTGAAATGAAAATTCAGCCTGTTACAGATTAGAGAATATCTACAATGTAGAGAGAGAAATGATAATGGTTAACAGTATCACACAAGAATTAAGGAAACTAGAATTTTATACTTATGGACTAAATAACCTAGACTTTATTATAGTTTATATTATACTAGCAGGCTGTCCGGCATTTCCCGGTAGTAAAATATGCTTAAATATGATATTTTGATTAATGCAAATTTCATATTTATTATTATATTATATTCGACCCAATATATAATAACGATTTAAAAAGTTTTTTTTTTTCAAATGGCTCGTGCGCTACCGAGAATCGAAACCAAAACGTTTAGCTTACGATTTGCTTTTTCCTTTCACGTTAATACCTGAGCTATGAAGACATGTTTGCTGTAAGGCTGTAAATTTAAACATGTAGCAATAGCTATTACGTTACACATGCATATTCATAATGCCGTCGTTCGACCTTCAACTGGCAAATTCCATTGCTTTAATTTTCACACTTTTGCACCGATTTTCCTTGGCTAAAACCCAAATATAAAGTTTTGCATGGGTTCGAATAACCTATCTATCAAATTTCATGTCTGTAGACCAAAAACTGTCAGAGGAGTGTGGTAGGCAAAATTTTTTAAACAAATATATATATATGCAGACATAAATATATATTGAAAGAGGTTTGTGCTTACTATAACATTTTTACGCAAATATTACGCAAGTATAAATCATGTACAATATCTGCATGAATATAATTACATATAATAGTTAACTAAAGATGATTATGCCATAAGAAAAAAAAACTAATAGGGAATTAAGATGAATATGAATATCAATACACAAAAAACAAATTTATAGGAGTATAGATTTATTATTATTTATTTATTATTGGTCCCCCCAACAAAAGAGGGATTGAACCCAGTAATTCACTCCTGTTCGTCAGTTCATCTGTTAGTTTGTTTACACTTTTCTCAATAACCACGCCCTGGATTTAAAAAAAAAAAAATTGCCAAACATTATTCATGGTGAAAGTAAAGTTTTGCCAGATCGAATTTTCCGGGATAACTATGGTTGCACCCCTAGAGGGCATTACAGGAGTAAAATTGCCCCCAAATCGTTCGTCCATTCACACGTTTCTCAATAACCACACCTTGAATTTTTTTTAAATTTTGCACAAATATTACTCATGATAAAAGTAAATTTTTCACTCATAGAGAGGAACCCCGCATGATTGACTTGTTAAAGTTATATTTATTTTTCTTTATAAAGTTAGATATACTTATACTTTTATATATTTGTATATACAAAATTCATTCTTAAGCTAATTAGCCGATCATTATGAACTTTTGAACAGTGCTTACTAGGTGTAAGGGGTCCAAGTGTAGGCTATATTTAGTTAAATTTGGTTTCATGAAAAGGAGATAAAAAAGAGATTAAAGCTCTTTCTGAAAATTCAGGTAACTCCTATTTTTTGATAGACTAAATAACCCAGACATTATATATATATATATATATATATATATATATATATATATATATATATATATATAGTAATTTATAAAATATATATGGCGACTAAGCTACACTGAATATTCTGCGTTTCATCCACTGTAGGATTCGTCAGGCTTATGCGCGAATTTTGTGGTTGCTTCTTGTTTTTATATATGTTGAGGATTTCTAGTTAGCCAATCAGCTTTCTAGTATCCACCGCGCCCCCTCCTATCAGCCAATGGGCATGCATTTTATCGAACAAAGGATCTGTTTTAGAACTAGGTTAAGGTAGATCTTTTCCCTCCTTTTTTTATATATATATATTTTTTTTTTATTTTATTTTATTTTTTTTATATATATATGAATATACCTATGTGTACACACACACATGCACACACATATATATACATATATATATACATATATATATATGTGTGATCGTTTATGTATATTCATGTTTATTTAATTTATTTATTTGTTTGTTTTCTATTGTTATTGTTAGTTTTAAAGCTATTTTGTATCGCTATCCTAGAGTGAGTTTTATTCTGTGAACACAGTTGTTTGCTATTTCTCGTCTACAGTTTAATAGATTTTGAGGTTCTTTAAAGTACAGGATAGCAAATTTTTCATGGAGGCATAATTTACATGGGTCGTCTAAGTGTCTGCACGTGGTAGCTTGTCTCATTATTTTCCATTCGACTACCGGCGAATGTCCGCTTTCTTTGAGTCCCCAGTATTTATTCGCTAGTGTTGTTTTTATACGGTGTTTTTTTTTATTTTTGAAGCTACTTTTGTGGTCATAGTATCGGGTTTTAAAATCTAAGGAAGTCATGCCTATGTAATATTTCTTGTTATTCGGGTTTTCTTTCGCAAATATTGTTGCTTGATAAACTACACTTTTTGTTAGGCATTTATTTTGGACTGGGCAAATTGTGCGGTGTCTACAATTGCATTTATCTTGTTCGTTATTATTATTATTATTATTTATGGTATGGTTGTTCTTGTCTGGGGTTGGTTTGTTATTATTATTATTATTATTATTTCTGCTAGTGTTGGTTTTATTTCTGTCATAGTGTCTACTTTTTTATTGTTTATTTTGTTGTTGTTTACATTGTTTTCATTTAGTATTTTGTTATTATGTGCTTTAATTATCATCTCTAAATTTTCGCAACAACTGTAAGATAACTTCAAGGTATTTTTATTGAAGATTTTGTGTAAGGGGTTAGTTGCGGGAAAGTGTTTTTGAATAAGATCTAGAAATTTCTTGCCAAGTTTTGTTTTTAACATTTGATTATATGGGGCCGTATACCAAATTATAGTTCTTTTTCTTCTATTTTTACTTTTATTATAGTTGTTGGTGTTTTGTTGCTTATATTTGATATCGATATTTTTGTATCCACTATTTTTTAGGGCTGTTTCGTAGATATTGGTTGACCTGTTAAATGCATTTTCATCGCTTGAGTTATTACTGAGTCTACTTACGATCGAGTTAGGAATGTGTTTTATAATTGATGGTGGGTGGTTGGACTTAGGGTTTACGTAAATTGGAGTAGCGTTATCTTTTAAGTATGGTTCATATGTGTTTTTATCTAAGTTTAACGTGACGTCCAGGAAGTTTGTTATTTTTATGTTAGCTGATACGTCCGCTTTTAGGCCTAATTTTTTAATTTCTTTGTGTATGATTTTCTTAAAGTTTTCTCCCTTGACTTTGTTGGAGTTTTTTTTATTATAGCTAGTCCGTCGTCTCTATATAGGCCGATATCCGTAGTATCGAATATGTTTGTGAGGGTATATAGAATGAATAATCCCACAAGATCTGATGCCTCTGCAGAGTCTCTGGCACCCATCGCCAAATCGAACGAATTTTTCATTTTAGTTTTTATCCATTGGTTATTGTTATTTATTAGAACTGATTTTCTAGATTTTTTAATGATGTTGATTTCTTCTGAGGATATATCAGTGTATGCCTCGGCAAATTCTAGGGCAATGTTAAAAAGTTCTTCGTATATCGAGGGATAAAAGTCTATGATGTCAAACTGTATGAACGTACATTTATCTTTGTTTTCTATATTTTTAAACCAGGTGATTGCTTCGGTAGTATTTGCCCACTGGTTTAGTTCTAGGTCCTGTTTGATTTGTTTGTTTACTCTAGAAAGTATAGTTTTGCTAATTCTACCTATTTCTGGTTTAGTTGGGTTTATCAGGCGGGTGCTGGGATTATTATTAAAGTCCCATTTGTGGTCTTTAAGCAGAATGTATGACTCTCTAGGTTTCAATTTGCCAACTTTATCGCTAATTTTTAGTTTATCGGTAATTTGTTTACTTTCAGTATTTATTATATCTATGTAGTCGCATTCGTTTGTGTCTAGTTTTTTGTAGTTTTTTGTAATGTTTTCTGTGATTAGTTTGTTATATTCTTGCTTATCTATTTTGTAAAAGGTTCTGGTTTTATCTGCTTTTACAAAGATTTTATTAGAGTTGTTTATGTTTCTAACGATTTTGTGTAGTTTCCGTTGGAAATTGTTAGGTTGATTGTGGAATTCTAGGTTTTTAATTACGTTTAAAAGGTCATTTTCAAAGTTTATCAAAAGGTCTACTGTTTTCGCATTTTTAAGGGTTTTAAAACCATAGGATTCTTTTTTGTTTACGTTTTCATTTTTAAGGAAGAAATTTGCTCGCCATCGCATTCGGCGTATTAGTTCATCTGTTTTTTGGATTAATTTAATAATATAGCTATGCTTGCTGGGTGTGGGGATGTTTTTTAGCGATGTTTCGAAATTAACTCTTTCCATATCTATTTTTAATGTGGTGAAATAAATTATTTTGAGAGTGCTCGACTGTTTTAGGAGCTAAGTATAACTACTTCATTTACTCACATAAATTTAATGTACGAAAGTATAGATTTATGCGTAAACTTTAAGTATTTACTTCAAAAGTGCTCAATGGAAGAGCTTATTCTCGTTCGGTCAGCCAAGATTAGGTAGAAGTTTTAACACCTAAAATTAGATGCAAAAATCTATGAAATCGCGGTTTTCAACCATCGATAAGTCTGATGTCCCTTGAGACGTGATGGCATAAAACATGATAATAACATCCAATATATATCTCTATCTCTCTCTCTCTCTCTCTCTATATATATATATATATATATATATATATATATATATATATATATATATATATATATCCCTTGATATATATATATATATATTGGATGTTATTATCATGTTTTATGCCATCACGTCTCAAGGGACATCAGACTTATCGATGGTTGAAAACCGCGATTTCATAGATTTTTGCATCTAATTTCAGGTGGTAAAACTTCTACCTAATCTTGGCTGACCGAACGAGAATAAGCTCTTCCATTGAATTAAACAAACAGTCTAATCCAAATTCTGTACAGATTACCAAGTTCGACAATATATACCTGAAGAAGGTTGGAGATTACATCGGCTGAAACGTTATGAGAACATCATCCAAGATGTGTACATAGTGTAATGATATATGAAGGTAAACCTGGCCAACGATGATTGACGATATGAATTGAATGAAGAGAAATGATTGCAGGATGATACGATCGGGGTCTCATGTGAGTCTTTAAAGACAGGCTTAGATCTGATGATCTCAGAGGAAGATAAATTTGAGGGGTGCAGTCGACTTAGGAAGACAAAAGATAAACTCTAGTGTTTCATGGATTTTTAAAATGACATAATTTCAGTTTGGTTTGTAAATAGAAAATGAAAACTTTGCAGTCAAAACGAAGTTTGAAATGTTGAAACAGATTACAGATGTCTTGTAGTATATCGACTATAGAGATCAGGTTTAGCTTAGATTGACAACGTCTTACAGAGGTTATCTCCCTTGTGACTTGATTATCTCCACAGTGACATGAAAAATGACCTACACATTTATGAATTAAACTTTTTAGTTAATCCCCTTCCTAGGAATGATAATCTCCTCCAAGAATAGAAAAATGTTGGAGCCAGCTAGATTCGTTTGGATTATTCTACTACTTCTGAGTTATTGTGTTGATTTGAAAGTTCCCCGTATTTATACTACTTTAATTTTTAATAAGTTACGTATGTGTATATGGTTATATGTTTGTGTGGGGTAATTTCCGAAACTTATGAATCGAGCATTATGAATTTACAAACAAAACTATTCTGTATAACGATATATAATGTAGACTATATTTACCGGGTGGAACGATAAAATTGTCGCCGTAAAGAAGACTACATGATTCCAGTTCCGTTTGATGGAAACCAGTTTTCTTTTTGTTTTTTGTTACAAACCATCTACTAATTGGCCAGTTGTGTACAAATCCGAAGAGCAATAAGAGCCTTTTATCATGTCTGAAAATGGCACAATGTTCAGTGAGCAAGATCGGAGATGCGCCACTGTACAACTCATGCTCTCTACCATTCCAACTTATGACAACAGGACCATTGTCAGCGCCCTCAAAATGCATCACTGGATTGCCACGAATAACAGAGACGTTCCAAGGGTGATGAAAACAAACTTTCCGGCCATGGTTATGGTCTTTGGTGTGGTTTCAAGTAAGGGCCACATCATGTCGCCTCACATCTTCGAAGTTGGCTTGAAATTCAACACCAAAGTGTACGTCGATGTGCTGAAGAGTGTGGTGATCCCCTGGTACAATCAGGTGGTGGCTGACAGACCCTGAGTGTGGCAGCAGGACTCATCGCCGGCCCACAAGTCCAAAGGAATCTAGGCTTGGCTTCAGAAGGAGTGCTATGAGTTTGTACACTATTTTCACTGGCACCCCCTCCCCTGACCTGAACCCACTAGTCTACTTCGTTTAGTCATACATTAAGAGCATCACCAACATGACCTCCCACAAGATAAAAGCCAGCCTAATCGCCGCCATTTGCCAAGTATTTACTAAGCTCCTGCCGGTGCTTGTGGAAAAGGCATGCTCCCAGTTCTGGACCTGTATTGAGACGATGATTGAGGCTGAAGGCGGCTACATCGAATAGATGTCGGCTGTACTACATAATCAAGTTACCTGAATTAATTTTTTTCAATAAAAGCTGTAGCGTTGTTTTCTTTAGGGCGACAATTTTATCATTTTCTTTTGTACATAACAGATAAACATGATTTATTTGCTATTAAATGAAAGATGAGGAATAAAAATTTATATAAATTTATTGTATTATTAGATTAATAAGGAAAAATAAAGGGGAAAATTAAGAAAAAGAGAAACCTTTTGGGGTCGTTTAATATATTTGTTTGCTCCTCTTTATAGTGTTGAGCTTTTCTCATCTTGATAAGTTTTGCTTTGTTCAAGATTTATTATTTGGTAACATAATTGCACATATATATATATATATATATATATATATATATATATATATATATAGTTTTCCTTTTTTTATCTATTTATAAGTATATATGTATTTTCGTATCTCCTATTTACTGTTTCTATACCCTCCCCTTCTTTCTCTATATCCTCACTATTTTTGCTTTCTTTTTTTATTATAAGCTCTTCTATATTGATCCCAATTATTTCATAGTGGCCTATATTTTTTTTTAAATGTTACTTACATATATACTACCCTTTCGATTCACCCTTATATGTTATACCTACTTTTAATTACTATTTACCATATTGTCCTATTTCTTCATTCTTATTTCATTTCTAAATGTCATAAAGCTAGTTTTTTCTATATTTGCATAGTCTATAATTCTGGCCCTTCTCTTCTGATGTGAAGTTTTTAGCTTCGAAATGCCACGGCCTAAAAAGGTTTTTCCTTAAATTTCCCCTTCATTTTTTCTGATGATATAATAAAGTTGTATATAACTTTTATTCTTCATCTTTCATTTAATGTTATTGTCGTTACATTTCAATTACTCAGACCCACACGTTGTCTGGTACCGTCGTAGGAACAAACAAACAATGAAGGACATTAAAAACTATGGCTAAGCATTTTTTTCAAGCGCAAATGAAAAACATTTATACGTGGCTTTTCCAACAATAACGCATTTCATTATCTTTCAAATCTTTTTGCACACACGTGTATTTTACAACCTCTGCCGCATTACATGTGCTTTTTAAAAGTCTCTATCCTCGCCAGCTATAGCCAGCATTTTCTCACCCTCGACTTTACACGTCCACCTTCTATGGCGCACTTTCCTTCTCCTGCTTGACTACATGCTGTCCTTTTTTCTTTTTTCTCCCCTTCTTCTCATGACGTCACCACGCGCACACTTGCTTAATTTGCATATGTGCTCAGACCGGCGCTGGTAATATTTTCACTAGTCAGCCTATCCCATGGCTGCTGCTGAATTTGTCACATGCGTGCCATATGCGCTATGCAACAATATTTTATATACATATATATATATATATATATATATATATATATATATATATATATATATATATATATATATATATAGCAAAATAGTTAAAATAGTGATTCAATGAAATTTAAAAAAAAACTTTATTTAAATCAAGGATTTTTTACTATTCCAAGTAAGACAAAGAATACTTTAGAAATTTTATCTCCTTATTCTATAGGGTTTCGATGCCTACCATCTCTTCATTCAGAAGTATATATATATATATATATATATATATATATATATATATATATATATATATATATATATATATATATATATATATAGTATGGGTGCCCGACGTTTCCCGGATGTTTGGCCGTGTATGTTGAGCAAAAAAAAAAAAGTGGAAGTAGGAAAGCAGGCTTGAACCCGTATCACAAAGGAGGAAAAGAACGAAAAAAATTGATGTCTTTGCTGTTATGACCACCGCGAAACCAGAAGTGACGTAGGTTTTCATTAAGGCTAGATAATCAGAAAGAGAGGATGACTTTCGAAAATATCGGCGAAAAAAGTGCCCAGTTGAAGGTGAAAATATTAATGTTTTTAGCCAATTTTTCGATATTTGTCATTTGAAAGGTCGAACTTCAAAACGATACTGATCTTGTGAAAATCCATTGCCTCTGTCGAAAGTTTTAAGTAGATATGCAAAATACATACATACATTTATATATTGGTAACTAAAATTTTTCGACCCAAACCGATTAAAAAATCTTGCGCTATCTCTTAATACCGTTTATGTAAAATTTCAAATGTTTAGACCAGAAATTGCCTGAGTAATTTAAGACCGAAGTGGTCAAATTTTTTTTTAACTTTGACCCCTATTATGACCCCTTAACATTTATTGTTTTGGGCTCAAATCAAGTTATTAAGTTAGATTCATTTCCAAGCAAACTATATCTATTGTCAATTGTCAGTCTACAGACTGGAAATTTGATATTCATTGATATTCATATATTGAGTTATTGTGTAGGGAAATGTACACAGACAGACGCACACACATACAAACACAGACACTTTCACTTTTATATATATACTAGCATTTCAGCCCGACGTTGCCCGGGTGTTTAGAGGTGAACGTTGAGCAAAAAAAAAAAAAAGGCGGTCAATTTTTTTAACTTCGACCCCTATTATGACCACTTAGCTTTTATTGTTTCGGGTTCAAATCAAGTTATTAAGTTAGATCTATGTCCAAAGAACCTATATCTAAAATTTGAAGTGTTTAGACCCAGAATTATCGGAGGAGTTTGGTAGAGTTCTCAAAGGTCAAATCTTTGAACTTTGATCCCTTAACAGCCAAATTTCTGGCCGAAAACCGATCACAAAGATTTTACCAAATCTTATAACCTGTATATAAAATTTCGCGTCTATAGACTGAAAATTGACAGAGTTATTGCGTAGGGAAATGTACACAGACACACACAAACACACATACACAAACACGTTCACTTTTATAAATATATAGACTAACATTTCAGCCCGGCGTTGCCCGAGTGTTTGGAGGTGTATGTTGAGCAAACAAAAAAAAGCGGTCAATTTTTTTTTAACTTTGACCCTATTATAACCCCTTAACATTTATTGTTTTGGGCACAAATCAAATTAAAAAGTTGGTCCATGTCCAAGTAATCTATATCTAAAATTTCAAGTACCTAGACCCCGAATTGGCGGAGGAGTTTGGTAGAGTTCTCAAAGGTCAAATCGTTGAACTTTGACCCCTTAGCAGCCAAATTTCTGGTCGAAAACGGATTACAAAGATTTTACCAAATTTTACTACATTGTATATCAAGTTTCGAGTCTGTAGACTAAACATTGACAGAGTTATTGCGTTGGAAAATGTACACAGACACGGTCACTTTATATATATATATATATATATATATATATATATATATATATACATATATATATATATATATATATATATATATATATATATATATATATATATATATATCCAGCAGAGTGTTCAATTATAAGGAAAATCCGAAAATAAGAGCGTATTATGTTTTGTTGTGTTTGCAAAAAGTTTAGATAAGTCATCAGCACCGTCAGTTTGAGACTGGATAATTAGGGACCGTTGTAAATACCCATATCAAGCTCTCTTCAGCCAATACTCATATATATATATATATATATATATATATATATATATATATATATATATATATATATATATAACGGATCTGTAAAAATGTACCGAAATTTTACATGCTGAAGGAGCATGACAAATAAATATTTGGATCTTAAATCTAAGTATACTGGTATTCTTTATATATATAATAATAATGGGGGTCACGAATAGCTCCTATATGGTTGACTGTTTTAAAAAACTGATTACATAAAATGATAGAAAATGTATCGAGGATCAGAGGTGGATATGTTTGATCTGGCAGAACAGTGGTTCATAAAAATTGTGGGGCCTGCGTTCGCGCCTGGCCCCCAAAGTATGGAAATAAAAAATGAAAATAAAACAAAAACAATGTTTACAAGGTTTTTGATATAGATGTACATAAGAATACTTTGATAAGTATGTTTCAACTTAAATAGGGATGGTATAATAAAATTGTGGAATCTGCGTTCGCGTCTGTACTCCATGGAAATATGGTCCAAACTTTAAGAAAGATTTTTCATATCTATTTGCGTAAGTATACTTTGATAATTATGTTTCAGTTTGAAGAAATATGGTATAATAAAATTATTGGGTGTTCGTTCGCGCCTGACCTCCATAGAATGTTAATATGTCACAAAGTTTAACAAGGTTTTTTAAAAGGGGTGAGGGTCCACAATAACACCTTAACTTTAATCTTAATTCACGTTAGCTTTTATTTATTTTTTTGAGTTGAATCATATTGTGTCGAATAAATTCACCTCATGAATTCACGTTTTTATTAAAGTGAAAGCAAAAATAAAAGTCGGAACTTTAGACAATTCTCGACACAAATTTTGTATAACTCTGTTTTTTTCCCTTCTCCACTTGCACGTGGCACTCTTTCGAAAATAGATAAATAATAAAAAGTAAGAACGTTACTTGTTATCGTGTCAAAAGAAGGAAAAAATCCTGCTCACGTGATTACGTGTCCTTTTAAAAACATTTACATAACCTTTTTATTTTCGTTTATATATTTAAGCTCTTTTTGTCAGTGTACCAGAAGGAATTCAGTTGATTACAACCCTTTCCGCGTGTTCTTTAGATTACAATAGTACAATCCTGAATCCGACGGTGCAATACTACACCGTTCAATACTGTAAAACTGAAACGAAGCTGTTCTGCTTGAAAAGGGCGCAATTTTCTTCTTATTCATATTTATATCGATTCTCTGCTTTAAAAAACTAAAGTAATTACGTGTTTACTTTTTTAATATTCCATTTGGCTGTTTCGGATTATTTTACTAAAGTAAGTAAAGCTTCATTATTTTTCAAAACTGTTTTTGTTTCTTTGTTTTTCGATATTTTGTCGATATTATTTAGTAAGAGTTTTTAGCAGCGGAGCAAACAAACAACTACCCGAAAAAATAAATATACAAGAAATAAATGTTACCATAGTCAATAAAAGTTCAGTTCATGTTTTGTTTTTTTGTTTTGAAATGGTTTTTAATGCTCTTTACTTGAAATAATTTCAGCGAACCGAAATTAAAACGAAATTTGAGGCGATAACTACTTAAATGAATTTTTATATAAACTACACATGCCATAATCGAATATTCCTCAACACAAAATAACGGAAAACATTAAAATAGGTTTATAAGTATTCCTTACGTTGACAGAATTCTCTTAAATTGTTAACACAGAATGCTCAGGTGCCCCTCCTTCAAATTGAAAACATGGCTCTCCATTTCGAAGTCGCTGCCATTTTGATTTTTTTTTTTAACCGGCTCGTGAATTTACAAAAAAGATTTTTTTGCAAACTACTTAAACATACAAACCAATGAACTTTTCTACCATAAAAATAACTTTTATTGACTATGGTAACATTTATTTCTTGTATATTTAAATTATTATATATATAATATTTTCTCTTTGTAAGGAAACATCATTTTGTTGGTCACGCTTGGCTACGAATAGAAACAAAGTTGATATGAAAAAATATATTTTCGCGAAAATTATCTTTACTTTCATCATATTTTGCTTAGGATAAAATTTTTGAGCACCAAAACCTATCTCTTTATCTCTTTACAACCCCCTCTTTTTCATAACCTATCATACTTTCATCAATCACAGTCCATTTTCTGTAGGCTGTTTTTGAACCCAGTCAACGACGGTTACTTCTGCTAGTATATATATATATATATATATATATATATATATATATATATATATATATATATATATATGAGAGAGAGAGAAAGAATAAGAAGGAACAAATCAAGTTATGTGTTCATCAACGTTTCGTCTTTATTTCGAGGAAGTCTCGAAATAAAGACGAAGCTTTGGTGATCACATAACTCGGTTTGTTCTTTTTTTTATTTTTCTTTGTTGTCTGAATACTATTTATATATATATATATATATATATATATATATATATATATATATATATATATATATATATATATGCGTATCCTAGAAATTTACGTTTTTGATAAGAAGCTGGAAGTTTGGAAATACTATCGTCTAAAGAATTTTCCTTTTCCCCATTGATTGGATAATCAGGTAAAGTTTATTTAATTTAAAACTTTAATCAATATGTATTTGCCCCACTCATCTGTGGATAAATTTCTGTCTCTTCATATGTTATTGTAAAAAGATTATTTTCTTCATCTTTATCACTATATATATATATATATATATATATATATATATATGTACACACACACACACATATATAAATTTCTGTCTCTTCATATGTTATTGTAAAAAGATTATTTTCTTCATCTTTATCACTATATATATACACACACACACACACACACACACACACACATATATATATATATATATATATATATATATATATATATATATATATATATTCTATGTGCGTGTCTATTGGAAAAAAATCACAATAAACTAATACTCTGGATAAACACCTACTATGAATATTTGTTCCTTTTTTTATTTTGTAGAAAAAAAAATTGGTTTTCTGCTTGTATGTGGAAGGTATGAAAAAGAACAAAACAATTTTGGTGTTTATCAAACAACATGTTCCGATGTGAGAATACACCAACAATAACAGACGATTTTTATTTTTTCGCCTCCGTGTTATATTATTCCGTGAAGCAAAAATGTTATTAGTTTTTTTGTTGATTATATTCTTTTATTTATCTGCTTACGGAATTCTTTTTGTAGGAAAGGAGTTTTAGATTGCTGATATAAGCTGCCACGAAAAATATGCAATAATATGCATGAAAAAAAAAATGAAGCTTTGAATATATATATATATATATATATATATATATATATATATATATATATATATATATATATATATATATATATATATGATAGATTTAAAAAAAAAATGTAGATGATTTTTAGGTGTTATTACCATGGTTTCATGCTTTTTGTAATTTTCAGATAGCCTGAGTCAGATTTCTGATGAAATTCACGTGTTGAACCATCTTAAGATTGCTACTCAGTGATCTCTCTCTCTCTCTCTCTCTCTCTCTATCTCTCTCTCTCTCTCTCTCTCTCTCTCTCTATATATATATATATATATATATATATATATGTATATATATATATGTGTGTGTATATATATGTGTGTGTATATATATGTGTGCATATATATATGTGTGTGTGTATATATATGTGTGCATATATATATGTGTGTGTATATATATATGTGTGTATATATATATATATGTGTATATATATATGTGTGTATATATATATATATGTGTATATATATATATGTGTGTGTGTATATATGTATATGGTGACTGCCACTTCTTTACAGAAGACGGCCAACCCTCACGATATGATGGCGTGTGAGTGAGTCCGCATATGATTCCACATAGCCCCACCCGGCCTGCACAGTTTGCCGCATATTCTGCAGGATAACCTTGTTGGTGACCGCCCCCCTCCCTCCCGTGCTCCCAGTTCATGTCCCGCGTGCGTAGTTCCATGACTCTTGAGGCCTGCCTTTGACAAGCACACCCTGCCGCATATCCCGCACGAGTACGCGGGGTCGAGATCAAAGTCCTCTGTATCCTCTCGCTTTCGTAAGGCTCGCTTTATAGTGGCGTGCTCAACTCTCAAAACCTCAAAATTTTCACATCCCGCGTTGACGTAGCGCCTCCAACTTTCCCGGTCTTCAGCTATCTCTTCCCACCTTGTTATTTCTATGCCAAGTACCCGCAGGTTTCCCTTAACTACATCTTTGTATCTTTTCCGAGGTTTGTGATTGGGTCGTTTGCCACATTCAAGCTCCCCATAGAACAATTGCTTAGGTATCCTATAATCCTCCATTCTCACTACGTGACCCGCCCATCGAGTCTGGTTTCGAAAGACTCGAGCCTCTATGCTGAATGTGCTCGCCTTCTTGAGCACCTCCTCATCGGACAAGAGAGCTTGTTTGGTGACATTAAATATCCTGCATAGGCATGTCTGGTGGAATCTTTCCAGAGCCTTGATATGACAGCGATATGTCGTCCATGTTTCCGAGGCATATAGGAGGACAGGTAGTACACAAGTCTCGTATACCTTTATCTTTGTTTTGAAGGTCAGGGATCTGTCTGCCCACACTCGTTTTTCGAGATTACCAAAGGCCTTACTTGCCTTATTGATCCTTCCTAAGATTTCCTTATCGAGGGTTCCGTCGCTCGATATAGTACTGCCAAGATATACAAAGTCATCAACGGTGCCCAGTTTCGTTCCATTTACACAGATGACCGGTTCCTCGTAGCGGCTGTTTGGAGCTGGGGTGAACATTACCTTGGTTTTCTCCAGGCTAATTGTGAGGCCAAAGGCAGTGCACACCCTGGAGAAGCGGTCCATGATGCCTTGCATATCTTCTGCCGTGTGTGCGACGAAGTCTACATCGTCAGCATACAGCAGCTCCCTGACAAGTGAGTGAAATGTTTTCGATCTGGCCCTGAAACGAGTAAGGTTGAATAACTTGCCAGTTGTCCGAAATCGAAAGAGCACTCCCGTTTCACAGTTTCTAAATGCGAACGCGAGTGTTGTTGCGAAATAGATTGAGAACAAGGTTGGAGCTAGAATATCTCCCTGTTTAACCTCGTTGTCGATGGCAATGCCCTCTGAAACTGTGCCGTTTAGCTGGAGACGCGCTTTCATGTTTTCATGCAGTTGTCTGATCATATTTACGAAACCAGGTGGACATCCATGTTTCCCCAATATTATCCACAGGGTAGTTCGGTTTACAGTGTCGAAGGCTTTTTTCAGATCTACAAATACCTGGTATAGAGCTAGCCTTTGTTCTTTGCATTTTTCCTGTATCTGACGGACTGAGAAGATCATGTCCATTGTGCCACGCCCGGGTCTGAACCCACTTTGGGCTTCTGGCAGTACTGAGGGGCAAATGTATTCATTTAGTCTGTTTAGTAGGAGTCTGGCAAATACCTTACCGACTACCTCCAACAGACTTATACCCCTGTAGTTCCCACATAGGACTTTTTGTCCTTTTCCCTTATACAGTGGGATTAGTATCGCGTCGATCCAATCTTGGGGTACAGGAGACCCAGACCAGACCTTGGATATCAATCGGTGTACTTCAGCTGTAATTTGATTGCCCCCATATCGGAGAATCTCGACAGGAATGCCGTCCAGCCCCGGCGACTTTCCCGTATTTATCTCGCTAATAGCTTTGCTGATATCATGTTGAGTTGGGTGAGCCAGCATCTTTTGTCTGATTTCCTGCTGTGGCAGATTCCTGATGACTTCCTCATCAATAGTTGAGGGGTTGTCGAACAGATCTCTGAAGTGTTCTGTCCAGCGCTGCATGATTTTGTCCGGGCTCCTATTTAGCGACGCCCCATCCTTTGATCTGAGGGGCACCATCACTGAGGATTGAGGCCCAAATACCTGTCTGATAAGGTGGTACATAGTTTTTGCATCTTTGCTATCAAACGCCAGTTGCACCTGGTTGGATATATTCTTCCACCATTTATTCTTCATGCTTCGTATGTTGCGTTGTAGCGATGCTTTTGCTTCCTTGAACTCCTGCTTTAGTCTCGGCCGGTCCCTTTTGGGCGCTCCGAGCATTTTCTGGAGTGCGTTATTTTTTTTGCTCTATAAGTTCATTGATTATGGCATCATTTTCGTCGAACCAGTCTTGATTCTTTTGTTTCACGACACCTAGTACTTCACAGCTGACACTGTGTACGGTCGACTTAAATTTCTCCCATGAACCATCGTAGTCCGCACTTCCGAGAGCGACTTGTAGTTCTTTCTGCATGGCCTTGGACTTTAGCTTACCTGTGGCTAGTCTTTTGGGTGGCTGCGCACCTTGTGACCGGAATCTCCTCCTAATGTGGAGTTTCAGCTTGGCTCTAACAAGCATGTGATCCGTTCCACAGTCCGCACCCCTCATCACGCGAACCTTGCAGACATCCTGAATGTCTCTTTTTCTGGTGATAACATAGTCCAGGATATGACCGTGTCCAGAGCGAGGATGAAACCATGTCGCTTTATGGGCTGCCTTTTGCTGTGAGAACGTGTTGCATATCACCAGCTCAAATTCAGAGCAAAGCTGTAAGAGGTGAAGTCCATTCCTATTCGTCTTACCCGTACCATATTTTCCCAACGGTGACCAAATCTCATGGTCATTTCCCACTCTAGCATTGAAATCCCCCAGCAGTATTATTTTATCTGCTTTCGGGGTTGAACATAGGGCTGCTCGTAACTCCTGGTAAAATGTAATGGTGTCTTTTTCGTCCCTGCAGAGCATGGGAGCGTAGATGGAATATACGCTACCGAAACGATTTCTCCCTATGGGTGCTCTAAGGTACATAATCCTATCAGACAGCGCGCATGGCTGTTCTAATCCTTTAACTAGTTCGGTTCGGATGGCAAACCCCACCCCACCGACCCTCCTTTCCCCCTCCGGTTTTCCCTTCCAGAAGAAAGTGTATCCACCTCCCACTTCGGTTAGCTGATCTTCACCACTCAGGCGGGTTTCCGCCAGAGCAGCGATATCAATCCTATACTGCTTAAGTTCCTTCGCGACGATAACCGTTCGTCGCTCAGGGTTAGAAGAAAAATATCGTGGTCAATAAGTGTTCGGACGTTCCAGGTCGATATCATGAGTCTTTGTTTATTCTTTTGGGTATTTTTCCTGCTTTAAGGAACAGCCGCCAACCGCAGTAAGCTGGCCAGCTCGGAGATGAACAGGCAATTTTTGGGTCACCTTTTCTAGACCCCTCCCTATAGAGAGGGTGAGCAGTGCTGTCCTCAAAAGGGCTGCTCAGACACTCAAGACCTCGCCGAGGCAAGCTGCTGTTCATTCAACTAAACAACGACGTTAGATGGGTCGAGAGTCGCACACGTGTGGAGTCATGACTGTCCACTTCCAGCTTGTTAGGCCTGTGGACGTCGCCATTTGTCAATCGCCATGTGACTTTGTAGAGGGTTGTCTGTACAGAAGATTACCTGTAATCCTGCACTCCACTCCGCCAATCAGTCATCTTGCTTAGCCTGTCACTGGTTATTGGCTTAGTGGAGAAAGAGCGTGTTCTACGTGTCGTACAAGCGTAAAACACGGTAATCTTCTGTATATATATATATATATATATATATATATATATATATATATATATATATACAAATATACATATATATATATATATATATACAAATATACATATATATATATATATATACAAATATACATATATATATATACATATATATACATATATATATACATATATATATACATATATATATATACATATATATATATATACATATATATACATATATATATACATATATATATATACATATATATATATACATATATATACATATATATACATATATATATATACATATATATACATATATATATACATATATACACATATATATATATATGTATATATATATATATATATATATATATATATATATATATATATATAAAATAAAAATACCAGCGGTGATTGACGTTATGTTTTGAGAAAAATAGATAAACCAAATGAAATTATTAAAATAATCAGCGTTTCGTCCCTATTTCAGAGGACATCTTCAGGATATTGAAGTAAAAATGCAAGAAAAGAAAATGTCATAGACCATACAAAAAGGAGAACAGTTTTTGAATCCTACCCATGTCGGGAAGGACAAACATATGTGTGCGTATGGGAAGGTTGGGTTGTTCAATGTCTATATATACACCTTTAAAAAATGCGTTAAATAAATATGTACTAGAGAGAGAGAGAAAGAGAGAAAAAATCCGTTTAGACCCTTCGTAAATTTGACTGCAAAAAATTGTGTTTGATTTTGAACAAGAGACAAGGTGTAATTTTGTAAATAATTGTAAATAAAGGTCTGTTGTTTCACGGAAAAAAGAAAGTGAATTGAATTCGTTCCTTGTTTTTGTTTTCTTGTGACTGTCTGCATACGTGGAACGACCACGTTACAAGTTTATCTATCATCAATAGTGGAATTTTCTGTGTTTTATGATTTCGACATGTAAGAAAAACATATCAAATACAAAAGTTGAATCTTTACAAAATGACCTCGAGTCAGTAGTTTGAATGAGAAAAAAGATAAATAGTAACATTCAATGCTTTAATAATTATTAGAAAACTTTCCAACCACCGATTGCCGTGGTTAACCATTTTTCTTATCATTGCCCTTCAAACGGAACAGAGTTTTTGAAATCGATTTTGACCACATATTTGCACTAAACTAATTTGATTTAAATAGTCCATGTGTATTGCTTTCACATAAACTGCAAAAGTGATTTACGTAGTCTACAAGTTATGATAAAGTTATGTAGTTTAAGGAAAATTATAACAAACTTATATTTAAAAGAAAAAATGAATCGAAAAGTAAATTTAATGGTCGATAGGATTAAATTAACTAACAAAACAAATCAAATTGTTTCCTTATTGATCTGTGTACTTATTTCAATATTAGTTCTGGTAATTTTGGATTGGGAGAAGTGCAGCTGAAGATTATGCAACTCTTACTTCACTTATTATCTTTTGACTACAAATTCTTTCTTAACCATTTTTATTACCGTTTGCTATGTTGTGGCCCTTTGGCTATGATTACAGCGTAGTATCTGTGTTACGTCGTGGTGATCAGTGCCAACGACCAGAAAGATTGTTTTGATTAATTGTTCAATTATTTAGGTTAAAAAGATATTCAGAAAACTGCTTTAAAAGAAAAGAATGTTAGTTAAAATATTGTCATGAAATATTTAACTGGGGAATTTTGGTTCAAGGCTATATTATGAATGGAGGAAAGTCATAAACAAGGCGAGTTTGAAATTTGGTTTAGTAAACAACGATGTGGCGCATGGCTGACATAAGAGACACTTGTCAGGAATCTCCAAGCTATGGCAAAGTTCTAATAAAATTATATCAGAAAGCAAATTCTTTGATCAACTTATTTCTTTATTAATCTGTTTAATTCTCCCACTTATTTTGTTAGTTCTGGTAATTTTGGGAGTTATAGGAAGTGCAGTTGAGGATTATGCAACTCTTACTTCGCTATGAATTCTTTACTATTCAAACACCCTATCAGAGGCTATATGAGGTGCCTTCAATAAGTTTCTAGACTTTTTTCGTACGGACATTTTATTGATAGTACACACATGAAACTCTAATCCCCTTCGAAGTAATCTTCTCCGGCTTAAATATTGTACCGTTCCAACAACTTCTTGAAGGCCCAACGGAAGTCTTCTTGTATGAACATGTCTATCAACCTCGTCGTCACAGCCTCTTTCATCTCCTCAATTGTCTCATAACGACAGCCTTTAAGGTTTTCCTTGACATTAAAGAATAACTAAATATCACAGGGAGCAAGTTCTGGATTATAGGGAAGGTGAGGAACTGTTTGATGCCGATCTTGGTTAAATAAAAAATGGAGTTGTGGACTGGTGCATTGGGACAAACTTTGCGCAAATCTTCCGCATCTTCTGTTCCTCGCGAATAATTGTGTGTACACTTCCCACACAGACATTAAACTGTGCACTTATTGTCTCTATAGACACCCGACAATCCTTGTTCATGAAATTCTTTATTTGGCCAATCAACTCTATTGTTCTGACTTCCTTACTCCTCCCACACCTCTTATCATCCCTTACGGACGCTTTGCCTTTCTTGAATCTTTTCTGTCACTCAGAAACTGATGTTCGATTCATGCAAGATGGTCCCAAAGCAGTCTAAACCATTCCATACGTTTCTGTAACATTTTTGCCAAGTTAAAAACAGAATTTTATTGCATATCATTCTTCTAAAGTATCCTCATGTCTAGCTGTGACAATCAGGCTTTAGTAGGGTGTATTCAATTCCTGTTGTAGCTGCTCATTTGAACCTGAAATGATAAAAATTGGCCAGTCATCTCATAAGATGTATATCAATAACATAGTGGATTTTTAAGAGTCTATGACAATTTTCAATGCTTGTACAAAAATGTTTGAAACCTTATGAAAGGTACTTCGTACATTACCATTTTAATCAAAGCTCATGAATAAAATTCAAACAGCGTTTTCCCGATTTTCACAAATAATCTCTGAAAATTCATGAATCCGAATCCAAAAGGTTGGAATTGGTAATGCTGGCTTCGCTTTCTAACCAGATTAATAAACATCCTTGATTTATGAAACGGTAGAACATCTTTATAGAAACAGGGATTTATATTTGACAGACTGAATAATAGTGTCATTGATCAAATCGTACAAAGAATGGAAATACTGCTTTGACTTTTCGTGAAAGTTGAATATTCATAAGGATGAATAAAAAAAAAATCTTTCGAACTTTAATGACAGCATATTATATCTTTCAATTGGAAATATCTTCTCAGCCATCAAATCCTTTCTCTTTGGAGTATAGTTGCCACATCTGGGGTGTCACTCAAAACACCCTTTTCTGTCTTGATAGAGTACAAAACCAACTGGGAAATCTAGTGGGGAGGAATGTCATCTTTTATTCCTTTACAGATTCTTTCTCACAGAATAGAAATTACTAGTCTTTTTCTACTCCATCGATACTTTCATGGTAGGGGATCAACTGAGCTGAAACCCATGGTTCTCCCTTGTAAAATATTAACAGTAAATATTTGTCTCACTAGAAAAACTGTGAATGGAGTTTTCTTTCTTTCTCTGTATGCCTGAAGCTAAACAGAACTTCCATGAGCAGAGTTTGTTTCCACCATCATTCTCAATCCTCAAGGTGTTTGTCTCATTATGTATCTGACAAGCTTATTGGCCCCTATCATCGAGTGGCTTTTGAGCTTTGATGAACGCTGACTCATTAGTACAAAAAAAAGACTTTGATTTTTTTGATATTCTTCATGAAACTAAAATGTTGAACGCATGATATCAATAGAAGCGAAACATTTGTTTCGTTTTCAGGCATATCAACCCTTTTTACGTCTATTTAATGGCGAACTCATTCATTTTGTTAAAAGTGATTATGCTTCAAATCCTTCATAAGATTTTAAACTTTAAAGAAACAAAGAACTTATAAAACCGAAGAAGCGAGTTAGCTAATAAAGAACAGTTTTTTTTTTAATCCTTCTGAGATGAGGCTTCATAATTTGTGTATTAATTCTTTTTCACTCTTTTGTCCTCATCTTTATAGTTGTTATTGTTTCACTACGTTTCGGCCAACTCATCCTCTGGCCTTCTTCAGGTGATTAACCGCGACAGGATAGGAATGATGAGTCTTGTACTGAGAATACAGTTACAAGACTCAGCATTCCTATCCTGTCACAGTTAATCACCTGAAGAAGGCCAGAGGATGAGTTGGCTGAAACATGGGGAAACAACAACAACTATGAAGATGAGGATAACAGTCAGCGAAGAATAAGTACACAAAAAACGGATGATACTATAACCACATATGCTATATAATAAAAAGGTGCATTACTTAAAATTTAAAAAAAATGCACTTCACACTATGTAATCAAATGAAATAAGAAACGTATAACTCAATGGTTTGGCAATAAACGTTAATAAGTAGCAGCAATAATCGTAAACAGAAAAGGAGAAACGACCTTTTTCTGTATTATTTGGATTTTTTGGATTACTGTGTCATTTTCGCACCATTTCGCTTGATGTAACCTCTGACTTTGTTTAGGTATATCTTGTCAAACATGGAAATCTGCACAATTTTTTTTATGTAATTTACGAGGGCAGCATGCATTCGTTCCGTCAGCCATGACTGGGTGGAAGTCCTAAGTAATTCACAATTTTATTTTGGGGTATGAACCTTCAATCTCCATGTCACATCGACCAAAATGTTATGCAAATAATACTCAAGATGAGAAGAATAATCCGAAGAATTCAAATATGAATTACCAATCCTCATCCAAAAGTTTCACAACCGGAAGATGTTTGTTTTTTTACTTAATATTAGTTTATCAGCATAATGAAACAATGATGAAGTAAACTGGGATTATTGGTTAAAACAAGAGATGTTCAAACAAGCATGAAGAACAACAAAATAAATCAATAGATGAATAAATATTAACCTTTGAAAAGTAAAAATTCAACACTTGACCTTTCTATCAACGAAAGGCATAGAAACATTGTCCGTTTCTTGTTTTTAATGTGCTTTCTTTTTCTGTGACATTTTACTGTGATGTTTTTATTTTTAGATTGATTTGTTGAGGCTGATCATAGCTGCCCAACTATACGACAGAAAAATGTTGTTAACGTTGAGGCACGGATGCTAATATTAAACGAATACAAAGAAATTTCAGATTTAATCATAGAGAATTGCAATACTGCCAGACAAAGGGTAACCTTACCCGTGTTGTGATCAGGAATCAAGAGGCGGGGGAGTGCAGACACTGTGTGATGGAGCGAACATCATGGCAGCAGATGCAGAAATTTCACTGCGTTTGAATGACTGGACCGAAAGCAAGGCCCGTCCTCATTTGCATAAGTGTGTGTCTCGGCGGCATAAAATATGGTGAACTTCTGAGTGAACTTCTGAGTGTAGAGAGTCTTGGTTTTTGAGTCAGGCAGATCTTTACGTTCGTTTCGGTCTTGACTGCCGTTGCAGAAGTAGACGAAGAAGAAGCAGAAGAGAAGACAAAAAAAAAAAAAAGAATCCAACATGCGTTGAGATGGGGGTTCGGTACTGTTGCATTTTAAGAAACAGATTCTCGTAAATGCCTGTTCGAGCTCGACCGGAAGCTGCCGTAACCCACCGGAATATGCTGAGCGCCAATCAAAATAAGAAACGCTTGGAAATCTGATCAAATTACAAAACCCTATGAAACAGAAAATAAAAACATTTATCGGATAGTAAATACAATTACCCCCACGCAATGAAAAAACAATGAAATAAAATATAACACCAATATAAATACTAAATACAATTGAATCAAAATATGGAAAAACAATCAAATATAACACCAACCTACAGCAAGCTTCATGAAATAATATTGT
Source organism: Euprymna scolopes (assembly GCF_053919585.1). Taxonomy (NCBI): domain Eukaryota; kingdom Metazoa; phylum Mollusca; class Cephalopoda; order Sepiida; family Sepiolidae; genus Euprymna; species Euprymna scolopes. Next base: position 15,328,067 of record NC_136503.1, on the reverse strand, counting down.
TTCATTTTTTGTGTAAACAGAAACATTTCGTAAAAACAAAGGTACAATTGAACTTTACGCACCGGTTATTTTGTTGGAGGATAGAGTTAGGGTTTATACCCCCCCCCAAATCAAAACAATCGCTAACAAAAGCTCGTTTTTTATGCTGCACTTAGTGCCACATAATCTGCACCTCAATTCCAATGGTACTAAATTGGTATTTTTACTTTTTCTGTTTTTACAATATTTTAGGACTTGCTCTCGCTTCGGTAATATTTTATCTAGGCTGGTTAAATTCGTTGTCGTTTGCTCCATTGTCATAATTGATTAAATTTTTTTTAAACTTATTTATTTGTTCTTCCAATTAATCAAAAGTTTTCTGCCTTGGTCAATAACGGCTAACCGCCATTGTTGTCGATTTTTGATTGGCTTATCAACTGGATCGACACTCGCCATATTCCGGCGGTTTTCGTCAGCTTTCAGTTGAGCCGAGCGGACATTTACAAGAATCTTTAAATGCAACTGTACTAAAATAAAAAAAAGGGTATGAAGAAATTTCAAGTTTGATTACAGAGGATTGCAATAGTGCCAGACCAAGGGCGAGAAAGAAGGAAATGGTGGCGGGAAGTGAAGGCGATGGTAAATTGCGAATCAATCAAGAAAGAACAAAGCATCAGACGTGTCATGATTTTTGACACCAGGGTTCGTTAGATAGAAGGTAGACCAACGACCTTCCTCTCCCCGTTTTTATTATACCTTCTTTCTGACTGTATAACAAATGATTGGCACTGGATAAATAGTTTAGATTAATCAATAATAGTAGTGAGAGTCAGTGGAAATTCCACGATGATTTTCTTTGTCTGTTTTAACAATAATAATATATAATAACTAGCAGAGGCGACAGGCTTTGCCCGGTCGTAAAATATGCTTAAATATAATATTTTAATTTTTGCAAAATTCATACGATATATTGTTACAGAGTAAAAATATGAAATTTAATATATACATATATATATATATATTATTATTATTATTATTATTATTATTATTATTATTATTATTATTATTATTATTATCTATATATTAATACGATGCAGTGTGTGTTCTTTTGTGTGTCACGCTTACATCCGGGTCGTTTAATTGTTATGTTTCTCTATTTCTTGTCATAAATAATATTCATTCATAATCTTCTTCATAAGTTTTGGTTTCGATTTCGACTATAGTTGGTGGCACTTAAATCATCCATTTTTTTTTATATAAATAATTTTATCAAGAATTCTTCATAAGTTTTGGTTTCGGTAATGGCTGAAGGAACTCAAGTTATATATATATTTTTTCATAAGTTTTTATTTTGATTCAAGTTAATGCACCCAAGTCATATAGACATATTTGTTTTATTTTGGCAATCACAACTTTATTATACATAAAATTCGATAGAACATTAACTCTATAATAATATATACGAAATCTGCAACAATTAAAATATCATATTTAAGCGTACTTTACGATCGGGCTTTACCGGGCGTTCATGCTAGCTTAGATAAATACTTTTGCAGTTTTAACAAAAAAGCTACAATAATATCAGAGCGTCTCCATTTACACTGAACATCTACAGAATGCCAACAATGAGTCCCCTATGGAATTTCCACAGGTCCCGCTAGTTAATTATTATTATTATTATTATTATTATTATTATTATAGAGTAAAAATATGAAATAAAAAATATTCTTTGGGTGCCATCAACTAGAATTGAAACCGAAACCAAAACTTATGAAGAATGTTTGGTAAAATTATTTATTATATTTATTAGAAGATTGTGCCAGGGTAAGTCGAATGAAACATTGCTCCTGCTGTTATTTTTGTGCAGTTTTATTATTGATTGTTATTATTATTATTTATACAGATTTATTATTTATTGTTATTAAGCCACGCCAGGATTGAAACCCGACCGCCTGTACGACAGTTAAGGCTCCTAACCATTACGCTAATCGAGGGCAATTTAAAAACATTATCTTTCATCTAGCAATTAATGATATGGATATAAAATTTTCAATGATTTTTTTTTAAAGTGCAACAGAATGTAAATTACATAAAATAAATCCAAGGTAATTTTTTGATTCAATTTAAATTAAATTTTTATACCTTACTTTGTAAAATTTATAAACGTGCACTTTGAAGATAAATAAATTTCAAATTGAATTTTGTACCTTTATTTTTAAAACCTATAGTATTTTTATTTTGTTTAACAATTTCCATGCCTTGGATGAAATGCTTTTCTAACTTGTATATATATGTTCAAGCAACATTATTACATACAACGGAGATAGTTTGCTTTCTGATTTTTTTTTTTGATTTTTTCGATTTTCTGTGTAATCTTTTTTACAAATTGAAAATATTAATGAAGGTTTCATAGTATACACGAGCGCTTTTGATTCAACAACGGATCATCTTCAAGTGAAATTCATGGAGTTGATTGGGTGAAAGTCAATAGGAGCGAAAATGGAAAGTAGAAAAAATAAAATATACAATAAATTGTATCGAGTGATGGGAGGTTAAAAGTATGTAAAAAGTCCATTAAAAATCTGAGTTTTAAAATCAACGAGTTCATAGGCCAATCTTAGGAAAGCGGGTCATTTACGCACTACGCTAAACATTTTAATATATACATATATATTTAGCAAAATTGTTAATTAGTAAAAACCTGAAGGGAGTGCTCAATACTATTGCAGAGCAAATATACGTTTTATTTTTTCATTACAGTTTTATCTGTTTAGTCACACATGTTTCGGTTGCCGGACCATATCTACGATCCAGCAGCCTCCTCAGACGTTACAGAATTAGCTATTAATATTTGGAAGAACGATTTTAGAGGAAACACGGGAAGAAAAAAAAGGAGGGGAAAGAGGTAATAAGGGGGGGGGGGAGTGATCGACAATAGTTAAGTTTTGAAGTTTAAAGTACCTTAGATTGTAGTGTGGGGGTGGGTAGCAAATTCAGCTAGGCGTGGGTGGAGATATAGTGATATAGGGAGGGGGAGGAGGAGAGAGGGAGATAAAAATGATGGGTAAGGAGAGAAGGGGGAAGGAATTTCAATTTTGGGTTTTAAGATTTGGATATATATAGATATATATATATATATATATATATATATATATATATATATATATATATATATATGTGTGTGTGTGTGTGTGTGTATGCATATATATGCATGTGTGTGTGTGTGTATGCATATATATGCATGTGTGTGTGTGTGTGTGTATGCATATATATGCATGTGTGTGTGTGTGTGTGTATGCATATATATGCATGTGTGTGTGTGTGTGTGTATGCATATATATGCATGTGTGTGTGTGTGTGTGTATGCATATATATGCATGTATGTTTATGTGTACATTTTGTATATAAAGGTATGTGCGTATGTGGTTGTATGTATGTGGATATATATATATATATATATATATATATATATGTGTGTGTGTGTGTGTATTGGCATATGTATTCACCTTAACTAACTAAAAACCGTTCATTGTCAAATGAACGAATGGACTTATCGTGGCTGCTACGAACATTCGAAAATGAACCCCTTACTTGCCAAACACATATGACACATATACAAATCCTTTCTCGCTCTCCCCCTCCTCTCCCTCTCTCTCTATCTCTCTCCCTCTCTCTCTCTCTCTCTCTCTCTCTCATCTATTTCATATACTCCAGTGTCTAGCTAAACAACTAAAAACAACTAAATCTTAAAACCCAAAATTGAAATTCCTCCCCTCCTCTCCTTACCCCTCCTTTTTACCTCCCTGTCTCCCCCTCCCCATCACTATATCTCCACCCACGCCTAGCTGAATTTGTTACCCCACATACACATTACAATCTAATGTATTTTAAACTTCAAAACTTTACTATTGTCGATCTTCGCCCACTCCCCCTTATTATCTCTTCCCCTCACACCTTTTTTTTCTTCTCGTATTTCGTCTAAAATCGTTCTTCCAAATAATAATAGCCATTTCTGTAAGGTCTGACGAAACTATTGGATCGTAGATATGGTCCGGCAACCGAAACATGTGTAACTAAACAGATAAAACGGTGATAAAAAATAAAACGTATATATATATATATATATATATATATATATATATATATATATACACGTTTTATTTTGAATGTCTACTAGGAATAGTAATATATAGTAATATATAATCTTGAAACAGAAAAAGGGATAGTATTAAATAATGATAAATAGTAGAACTACATATCTAAAAAAAAAAAAAACTAGGTTTAGAACTCGGAAAATTTATACAAAAATTGTCTGTAAGAACTTGCAGTGTAACAGATAAACTACTAAAGTAATAATTACTGACAGTCTTCTGGGGGTTGGAGGTTCGATCCTTAATATGGCAATAAAAAGAATATAATTACGAACTAATTAAGGCTGTTCGAAATTTCGTAGATTCCAGAATTTAACAAGATACATTTCATGAAGATCGGAGGTTACATCGGCCGAATCTATTGTGAGAATAATATCCAAGTTGAGAACAATAAATCCAAACAATACAAAGTTATCCTAACACAACGAATCGCTTCTTATGATATAAATAATTTCTACAGATGTTGGTATTTTTTTAATACTGGAAAAAATATCCATGAAGAGAAACGCCCCAAAGAAGAAAATAAAGTATTTTAAAGTCCTATGCAAACTATTTGCTAAGAAACGAATTATTGCAGTCGTATCTCCGTCTGAATTAGGATTTATCATCATTATTAGTTTAATATCTCCGTAAGGAATATCAATGGCAAACAAATTATATGCCAAAGAATCTAGTGTATAAAGGAAAGACGCCCTTTATTTGTTTGTAGCTGGGCTAATCACAGAAACTACAAAAGATACTCCCTCAAAAATTACATATTCTGATTTAGTATGGCCACGATCAGGTTATGGCCGTCGTAAATTGAGGCCTAATTACTGAAAAAGGATGTCATGCACGAAGTAAGGCAAGCAAGATTTGGCGAACTGCCCTACCGTCGATAATGAATAAGAGTTTTATTTTTATTATAAAAAGCATTAGAAAACGTTTTGAAGTCTATATATCTATAAAAGTGAAAATGTCTGTGTTTGTCTGTCTACATTTCCCTACCAAATAACTCTGTCAATTTTCAGTCTACAGACTCGGGATTTGACATAAGGAGTATTTTCGGCCAGAAATTTGGCTAGTAAGGAGTCAAAGTTAAACGATTTGACCTTTGAAAACTTTTCCTCCAATTTTAGGCCTAAACACTTGAAATTTTAGATATAGATTACTTGGACATGGATCTAAGTTTATAATTTGGTTTGTGCCCCAAAAAGGGTCATAATTGGGGTCAAAGTTTTTAAAAAAATTGACCTCTTCGGTCTTTACCAAATTACTCAGCCAAACTTTGGTCTAAACATTTGAAATATTACGTAAAGTGTATTCAGACATAGGGCAAGCTTTTTAATCGTTTTTTTTCTGAAAACTTGTCTTCCAAGGAGTCAAAGTTCAAAAGACTTTATGTTTCCGGTCTGTAGAAAACTATTAAGTAAATTTTGGGTCTAAACATTTGAAATTTTACATAAAGGATATTCAGACAAGCAGCAAGCTTTTAAATCAGTTTTTGGGCGAAAATGTGGCTGTCAAGAAGTCAAAGTTGACAGAGTTGACTTTTGCAAACTCTACCAAACTCCTCCGCCTGTTTTAAGTCTAAACACTTGAAATTTTAGAGAAAATTTTAATTTAATTTGAACCCAAAACAATAAATGTTAAGGAGTCACAATTGGGGTCAAAGTTTTAAAAAATTTGCCATCTGCGGTCTCTACCAACTTTTATCTATGGTACTTAAGGAAGCCTATTTTATAGAAAAGCATTACCGTACATATTCACACTTTTTAATATATACATATGCACATAAAGTTATGAACAGTAGATAGGATCCAAGCAAAGCCGGGCTGAACTGCTAGTACATTAAAAAGAGAAAAATAAGGAACACAATTTTATACTGAAACTGAATTTTATTCAATGACAAAATAAGAGTTATGTATGTAAAAAAGACAATGCTGTCACTTTTGAACCAATTTTATAAATCCCTCGGCAATTTTTCTGAAAATTAAAAGAGAAAATAATCATTCTACATAATAATCATTCATCGTCTCGTACTTTATTCTGTGACGTTAGATTGCATAATTTTACTGCAATGGTCTTCTATTTTTGAAGGTTACGGTCAAGTATGAGTAAAACATTAATCACCATGAAGTTTGTATGAGTAAAAGAATGGTTCAATAAAGCAATGTTTTCGCACATAAATATGTATACTAGCAGGCCGCCCGACATTGCTCGGTCGTAAAATATAACATTTTCATTTATGTAGATTTCATATTTATTATTATAGAACGAATTCGCTATTGTATATGTTTTTGTACTTAATATATAGTAGTGATTTCTAAAGTTAAATATGACTTGAATGCCATAAGCTAAAATAAAAACCAAAACATTTTCTGCTCCATTCTAGTCGTTACCATTTGAGCTATCAAGTGGATAAGAAATAGTTAAAACTGAACCAAATTTAGCGTATAAATGTATATTTACGCATGCGTAGATATAACTTTAAGTCGACTTACACTCGCCAAGTTTCAAGTTGTTTTCCAATTTTGACTCATTATCAGACATTTTTTATTAGCTAAAGACCAAATCGAATTTGTTCCACAGGTCCAAATCCCCCATATATTAAGTTGCAAGCTTGTAGACCAAAAAGTGACAGAAAAGTTTGGTAGGTACCGTTCCTCAGATAGGCAGACAAGAAAACTTATATAGATATAAATATATACTTTGTATTAAATGACTGAGCTCCAATCCATGATCAGCTCTATAAAACGTTTTTAACAAATACTCATTTAGCTGCAACAACCATCAACGATTGTCCTTACTCTCTATTCGTGCCTAAAACTAAACTTAAATATTTTGACCAGAGTTTCTTTCCTAGAGCTGTCCGTTGAGCTGCTTCACAGCTGATTATAATTTGGTTGTTGTCAAGTTCAATGTAAATTAATTTTTTGTTGAGCCGTTCTTTTGAATAACTAAGCCCTATCCAAGTTCTGCCAACACTGACCGTCATTGAGTTCTCTCACCAACAAACTAACACTTATTAAACCTTATCCTTAAGTGGCCTCCCCGCCTTGATAAGTGGTGACTTTCGATTTGTGTGTGTGTGATAAGATTTCTCAACCTATATACGCAACGAATTTTTGAGATACAAATTTGAAATTTCGTATATATTGTATTCAGACATGTGGAAAAATTTTTAATCGGTTGTCATCCGGAAAAAAAGGACTCCTAAGAGATTAAAATTGAAAAATTGGTACTTCATCAACTGTTCCATGAAGTTTGAAAACACTTGTTAAAGAGCGTGTCAAGCTGGTCTAATGGTTATCGTACTTGATTCACTGTCTTTAGGTTTTGTTTTCGATCTCAGCTCAAGTATTTTTTTTATTTTACATACAAGAAGTGAACTGTTTAGGAAAAATATAATGCTCGCATGCACATATCTCAGTTTCCCTCGATTTTTTTTACTTTATTTTTTGAAGGATTTTAACGTTACATTTAATACCGGGCAACGCCGGGTACATCTTCTAGTATACACGATAAAAAGCAAAAAACAAGGCAGATTAGATAAAAAGTTATGCTCGTCAATGAAATGGGGGACAGTCTTACTTTACTTTATATATAAGCGAAAGGTAGACACATATATTAAAATTGGAAAATTAAAGTGTTAACGTTTATAACTATTGAAAATAATAAAGCCACGAGGAATTGACTCTGATTCATTATATGAGAGGAAATAATGATGCAAAAAAATTATTTTAAAACTGAATTTTCAAGTTCATTAGATCAAAGAAGAAATAAAAGCACTCTCTCCCCCGGGGACAACATTTGTTGTTAAAATTACCTACACTGATTTCCGTAAAAAGGAATTACGTTTTTCTTTCTTTTTTTTTTTTCTTATATTTTTTTTTATAACTTTGTATTTAATCAATCGTTTCAGTCCACAACTTTTAATTCTAGCTTGAAAAAGATCGTTTATTTTAAAAAGATAATGAGGTGGAAAAGCTATAAAAGTTAAAACTAAAAGAAATATTTACCAATATATATATATATATATATATATATATATATATATATATATATATATATATATATATATATATATATATATATGCGTATGTGTATACCTATTTCCATGTACTAGCAGGAACTATGGAAATTCCACAGTGGCAGTATAAATAATTGTCGATTTTGTTCCAATAATTATTATTTCTAATTAAAGATATTTTTATAAAGTTAAAATACATTTAACTTATTTTTAGTCTATTATTTAAAAATGAAAACCATTACACACGACATACATAAAATATTTCATAATTATTTTTACATTATAATTTTAAGATCAAATTTTCGATGAGAAATCGTGTCAAGTAGGCAATTAATATACAACAATAAGGTTTCAATAAGAAAATAAACATAAAATTAAAACAAGAAAAACACGTTTTCTTCAAAACGTACAGCCCAAAAGTGACATATTGCGTCTTCGGTGATCGGGAGATCCTATTTATTAAAAAGAAGGATAGAAGGTGAAAAGATACGACGAACATTAAATTAGCGTATCTATGTATATTTTTATAATTGATGTGGGTCTACGAATTTTTTTTCTCTCTCGTAGTGGGCCAATATTCTATTATAATTTTAATATTTTTAATACTTTTTAATATATCAATTTAAAATATATTAACTGTATAAGAAATTTTCAGTAAACATTATCTAACAAACTTTTCAATAAAATAACCTTTCGTACAGTATGCTTGTGGAAATATCACAATTTGCAATAGGTTCTACCTTATCGGGCCTTATGGATTACATCGTTTGAACATGAAAAAATTCTCAATTTCGTCTGGATTACACCTTTCTTCATTGCTTTGGATCTTACGATTTTGCCTCTATTTTTCTTCATTGAACTTAACTACACCATGAAATATTCTTTTTTAATCTTGGTTTCTTTTAAAGTTTTCATTAGAGCTTTTTAGTTTTCAATCTATGTGCTAAATAGCAAAATATATGACATCCCATAATATTATTTTGCTAAAAACTTTTCTATAATAATATTATATGAGCTAAAAACATTGCTAGAAATATTGCTATGATAATATATGAGCCATTTATTGAAAATCCATGGAAAAAAAACTTTACATTTTTGTATTCTTTGTCGAATAATTAATTTATTGTAATTTTTTTAATTTACATAATTTAATTAATTTTTTTTTTTTTTACAAGGTGTAGTCACCACTTATCAAGGCCTGGAAGCCACTCGGGGATAAGGGTTATTGCGTGTACAGAACGTTAGTATTGGAGACTTGATAAAGTGTTTTACTTAAGGGTGCGGTTCAATTCCAACTGTTTATTCATAATATTGCTTTATCTCGTATATTGAGCTTCTTTATCTAGCTGTGATTGTCTTATAAATATTGATACTAATATTTATATGAATTTTTAGTTTACAGCATTATACAATCTGTAATCTGAAACTATTTAAAAATTTGAATTAATTTATTCATATATATATTATTATAATTATTATTATTATTATTATCATTATTATTATTATTATTATTATTATTATTATTATTATTAGATAATTTTTCCCAAACGTTTAATATATTAACATATATTAGCCATGGCAATGTACATATATCAATAAAAATTAAGCCGGGTAAATTCTCTAATATTAAACTACGTAACTAAAATTTCTGTAATCGAGCATTCATATATACAGGGTGACCCAAAAGAACGAGCCCCAACTCTAATTAGGCCCCGTTTCTTAGTGTTTTGTCCAAATGAAATGAAATTTTGGTCATAACTAGTATATTATATTCAAAACATCACATCAAAACATTAGGGTCTTTGGCATTTTTTCTCCGTGCTACAGCATATGTTCTAGATGGCCTCCATTTAGCTTCTTTTTTTTTGGGGGGGGGGGTCACCCTGTATTTACCAACCTTGAAGATTTTTTAACACTATAAAGTCTAAAGTTGATGTCGAAACAACTTGTAATATTCAAAAACATACAAAATATGATGTGACCTTTTTCCCTTGTTGTTTTCGTTTTTGTAAATATATATAATATATATATGTGTGTGTGTGTGTGTGTGTGTGTGTGTGTGTGTAACGTTACCCAACACGTTGTATGCTCAGTCGCAAAGGAAACAAAAATAGAAAGAAACTTTAACTCGCTTTTTTTGCTGTTGTATAATGACATTTATTTTTTCATTTTCTCGTTACCGCTGTAACATCCTTCTCATGATCGTCATCCCGAACGTCATTCACACCTTTAACGTGATTGTTCTTTTAAAGTCTTTAATCTTTCTCTACAAGTGACGTCATTTCGTATGCATTTGCATATAGTCGTCCGTACTAGATTACTTATATACGTATTGTGCATTTTTGAAAAAAATTTTAGTTCATGTTATCAAGATATTTTTACTTATTTAATTCTCTGCATACACACACATGCAATTAAGAATAGGAAATTGGATCAAATGCTTGTAACATGTCTTCTTCCTAAGATTAAGGGTGGTGGTGTTTGATCAACACTGCTGGGGAGACATGATGTAATATACTGTTTTGTTTTTAAATCCCCGAAACAGTGTTTCATGGTAAACAACTGATGATCCCTTGAAAAATAAATTATTGGTACTATAGTAAATTCGAAAGCGAGTTGATGCAGTGATTGCAGGTGATTAAATGACTTACTGACTAGATGGTTTTCTAACGAATGATAAAAAATATTTTTTTGTATAGTTTTAAAGGTTAAAAACTTCAAAGACTATATATATATATATGTATATATATCTCTTCTCTTCTTCTTCTCTATATAAATAAAATGAACTCATTTTTCCCGTCTGATTTTGACATTAATAGGATTAAAAATCAAGATATTTCATGCAAATATAATATGCACAAACGGCAGAACAATATCTGAGGTGTGTTATAGGCTTATTATTTCTCAAATTCCTCGATAATCTTAGATTTCTATACTTTTTCTGCTGAGAAGTCACGGCCAAAATCGGTTAAGATCAATAGAAGTGGTAAAATATTTTCTCTCTAATAAATTCCTCCTCCCCCTGCCAACACTTAACACCGTTGTGGGATCGTTCACAAGGAACAGTTGAGAAGAGAACACCGGTTTGGCTTCGTAGTTCTTTCATGTGAAGTTATTTAAAATCACTAAACTAAGCTGCAGTGCTCTGTGGCGTAGTGGTTAGCGTGCTGGACAATTCACATTATATTTTCACGTTCGCGCCGACCTACCGTAGTCATTTTTTTTTTGTTTTTTTTTTCCTAAACAACTGGAATGGACTTTTCTTGGTGGCCGAACTGTTAACGTTGCAGATGTTTGTTTTTTTTTTGTTTTTTTTCACACTTTATTTTCCTACTTTTGCTCATGACTCCGGGTTTGATCCTTCCTACTTACCTACGATAACATTTTTTAAAACTCCCCCCCCGTCCCGGAAACAAACACTCGGGCAACGCCGGGTACCCCCGCTAGTATATATATAAAATCTCAAGGCACGTTTGATTTTATATGACAGTTTTCTTTCTTCTTTATTTGTCTGTTGACTTTCTCGATCTGCCGAGCATTCTTTCTCGTTTTAGTTGATAAGTTGTGCATTAGGTTGTCGAAGGACATTTTTGTCAGACATTTTCCTCAGCGCTTTCGATCATTGAGCGTTCTCAGGAGCAATTTTTTGTTGTTAAAGAGGCTTTTTTTCTGTTGCCTTTTTTTATGGAATTAATTTTATTTTGTTCTTTATTTATTGCTCTTGACGACGATAAATGATTGAAAGCGCCCGAGGAAAATGGCTGACAAAAAAAAAAATCACTCGGCGACCAAATACAAAACTTATCAACTGAAACGAGAAGAAATGCTCGGCAGATCGAGAAAAACAACAGAAAAATAAGGAAGAAACCCCTTTCGTATTTAATCAAACGTACCTTAATAACGACTTGCTGCCAAAACACACACACACACATATATATATATATATACACACACATCGAGCCAAAAGTAGGTGGACATTTAATTTTCATTAATATAATTGTCTTATTACATATAGTTGTACATATACATGATCTCTAAATAAATGTTTTCTTACCGTCTACCTACTTTTGGCTCTACCTCCATATGAGGAAATTTAAAACTTCAAACAAAATGTAATGTTTAGTATATGGAATAAGCGACAAGTATGACAAAAAAAAACAGTTAAAATGAGAACATGAACCCAGCATTAAATCAGAACCGATATTTCAGTCAATTCAAATGACTTTCTTTACTAAACATTTCAGATACCATACCAGATAAGGGAGAAGTTTATTTATTAATTTAAGCTGAAGTGTCTTTGTTTGCTGTCTTGCTTGTATACAAATAGAAATCTTCACTTGGATGCTAATTTGTGTATTCAACTGATTAAAATCTTTTCAAAATAACTCTGACAAATAAGCAGACACCTTTGAGACATTGAACTGAATAATCAACTTTATTTTCATAATATAAATTTGAATTTTATATTGTGCGATTTAAACTTGAATTCTATCTAAATTCACAATTAAATGACAAAAATAGATTTGGATCATAAAGAGTAGCAGTGAAAAGCTTCTTTTTTTTTTACTCTTTTTCATTCCAAATAAACAATTTCGCCACTTGGAATGTAAAGGTGTTACTATTTGTGGTTGTGTCTAACAGGGGACTGGAGGGAGTTGAGCAGCGAGATGTATGTTCACATTACATTTAAACTTCAGCAAGTTAGTACCGTCAAGAAATTAGGAAAAAGGGAAGGAATTCCAAAGTCAAGCAGTTCAAGAAAAGACACTATTAGAGCAAACGGCTTGCCGGTATCAGTGAAAGGGTGGGGTTTTGCTGCGCAAGAAAGCTGCAATGAAAAACTGCAGTGAAAAATTTGTATGGCTGAAAATTGTCAACAAATCCACGTATCTAATGAATAGGGCTGTGCCAACAGCATATTATTTTCATTGTTTTGACTATTGAGTATATATATATATATATATATATATATATATATATATATATATCCGTTAATATCTTATGTTTTTATATAGACTGGTGTGGTTTTCGGTTGATTGACTGCGTCTTACTGTGTCGGATATATACGTGAGAGTAAAAAAAAAATGAAAAGAATATTCTCTTGTCACAGCCCTTACTAATGGACTAACAAGTGACTGTGCTCTAACATTACTGGCTGTACATGTTTCAAAAACGTTTTTTTTTCTTTCTTCTTTTTATAGACTTCCCACAACGTGTCTACAGCGTTGTCCTCTAAAATTGCAAATACCTCTCCTGTGTCATCACACTGACATTAGTTTTTGTCTCTTGTAAATAAAAAGGCAATAAATTAGTAAAGGAGGTTAATTTTTTAACTCGGCATGAGGCAGTCAAAGTATACTATCACTTTCGATCTGAAACCAGATCCACAGCATCCATCCAGTTTCCTCCTATTGCAATCAAATCTTTCTCGATTGTCTGCTTCCACTTACTTTTTGGTCTTCATCCTCTTCTTTTTCCATCAGGGATTCATTGGAGTATTTAGTTGGTAATTCTTTCTAAGGCCAATCTTAGAGTATGTCCGAGTCAGTCTAGACGTTGTTGGATGATTATTGACGATACTACTTGCTGTTTAGTGCGATCTCTATTTTCTTGATTGGCTCTATTTGATCTTTAGAATCCTTCTTAGGCATCTATATATATATATATATATATATATATATATAAGGCAAAAGTGGTGCATGCGTTTTTGTATGACCAGCAAAGGCTTTTTTCGCGGGGGGGGGTCTTCGGGGGGGGTACTATTTTTTAAAACTTTTTATATACTCCCTAGATTATAATATCAACGATTTGCGAACGCACATCGTATCTACATTTATTTACATTGACTTTAATAAAATTTACGCTATTCCCTCCTCTTGCGTATTTGTTCGGCTTTTTTGTATAAAAGCGAAACTGGCTTCCTGTCCTTTCATGTCGCGACGTCCAGATAGCAATTAGCTTTAATCAGTGTGAGGAAACCCCTTATATCAGACAATTGCTATTCGTTTGGACATTCCCTTTTTTGTGGGGAGTTGGTTTTCTCCAATATCGTGGGAAAGAAATAAATTAAACTGCAAAAGCTGAACTGGCCTTAAGCCAAGGTTCGATTCTGCACTGCTAATGAGTACATTTTTTTGATTGACATCGCTAAATTGGAATGCTTTTCACTTCCTATGCCTCGTAGCATAGCGGTAAGATGTCATGTTTTCTTTCACTTTCTTTTCCGCTTTCGCATCACAGGTTCAAACCTGCCTGATTACTAATACTTTTTTTTCTTTTACACCCCCAAAGACCCGGGAAACGCCTGGTACCCCCGCTAGTTTGGAATAAAGTGCATTCAATTTCTTCTGTAAACTGATTTTCAGATGCCAATTTTCGCTTCCATGTAGCAATGTTGATAAGACGTTGCTGTTAAAAAATTTAATTTAGATCTGAGGATAAATTCTTGGTTTCTTCAGTTCTTGCAGAGCTGGTAAATGATAAAACTGGAAAAGTTATTTCATCAGTCAGTTCTGAAGAAAATACTTTATGCATCCGCATATGTGAGTAAAATTGACTAAAACAGAATAATCATCTTATTTTGACAATAAAAATATGGGGGTGTGAATAGAAGATAGAAGAATTCTAAACTTTAAGAATTAAGCTTAAGGAGTCTTAAGAAGAAATTGAAATTTAGAGAATCTTGCTTAATTTATGTCCATATAATGTATCAAGTTCAATGCAAATTAGACTTTTCTAACCATAAAAATCCTTTAAAATACCCCTTCCGACTATCAGATGTGTTGAAAAATTTATAATTTTCGGTGAATTAGTTTAGGAGTGAATCATCTACATACAAATATAAAAACATACAAACATATCTAAATTAATACACAAACTAAATTCAAAATGGCGTAATGTAAACATATTATAAGGCATTTACAGCTTCTCTTTCAATTTTCGGATTTTAATCATGTAAAAACGCACTTTATCTCCTTTTCATTGATTGATTATTGCTATTTCTTCTGATGAGTTAAGGGCAAAATAGATTCACTGATTGATATAATAATATAGTGATTGATTTTGTGCTACGAAACAGATACTGTCAAGAATTGTAAATATCAATTGAGTAAAAGGAATAAATAAATGGCCAACATCATGAACTTTGGAATATAGACTTTTGTTATTCATTCATTATATTGCTTTGTAATTACATTGAGCTTCTTAAATAAAGATTGATATATATTATAAGAAAATAAAGTATATTTCCACAAACTACTATATATATATATATATATACATATGCATATATATATATGTGTGTGTTTTGCTAAAATATGTTTTTCAATTATATTTCACTCTTTGTTTATACCAATCCTTTTTGCTTAGAAGCTCAACGTACGTTAAATATAACAGAGCATATATAAAAGAATAACAGTATAGTAACATTCTAAGATCCAAGCACTTACTTTATATGCAAAACAGCTTCTCCAGCGTGTTCAAATTTCGGTGCATTTTTTACAGATCCGTTTGGTTATTCAGAAACAAACGGTTATTATTATGTCAACAATGTCTCTTTTCGTGCATATACTCTTCAGAAAAATTAGAAATTCTTTGTTTCGATAAAAAAAAATGCATGACAATATAATATTGCAAGAAGAAAACAATTCATAGAAGACTACATTGTGTTTGTTCCGGTACCAATCTTTATATATATATATATATATATATCATGGACTCGCCCGTCGATACGACATATGAGTTTGACAACTCACATTTTAAAATTCATTTATGTTTTTGGCTCTAATGACTTTTCAGTCCAGCAAGAGATCTACAAACAAGGTCGCAATCGTTTTGCTCTTTCTCTGTTTTCTCTCAACTTACTTAGGCTATCAGATTGAATTTTTTGGATTCCTTCAAAACACTGCGATTTCCATTCCTTACAATCATTCGCTTCTTTTTCCAGATTTTCATATTCTATGTTTACTGCAGACAGATTACTTTTCAACTTGTCCTTGTACCTAAGCCAAGGCCACCCAACATTCCTTTTCCCATCTACCGACTGTACATCACAATTTTTAGTATTCTGTTATCAGGCATCCTCAAGACATAACTAGTCCACCGCAACTGTGACTGGATGAGGAATTGTTCGATGCCAGATATTTTGGATTTTGTGAATAATTCCGCATTTGATATCTTGTTGCAGAGGATAATGCCACAAATCAAGCGTAGACAGCTTTTCTGAAATACGTCTAACTGATAAATGTGATATCTGTATGAAGTCCATGACTCAGACGCGTAAAGAAGGATAGAGAGAACAACAGCATGATAAACAAGATTTTTTGTATCCAGTCAGATACATTCATTCAGATTTCATTCCATAAGTGGTGATGAAGGCTTCCAAAGGGTGTAGCCTTAGCAATCTATGGAACAATTTCATCATCAAGGGATCCACTATGATTAACTTTGCTGCCGAGGTAGGGAAACGATTTAACATAATTTATATCAAGACCATCCACTTTCAGTTTACACTCGGGACATCTATACTCAGGTGGATTTTGCCTTACGCCTCCAATTTGCTTTGGAATAGGGGAAGGCTGATGTACTACCACAATCCTTTTTATGCTTATTGTCAGTCCAAAGGCCCTACATGCAGCTGAAAAGTGATCGAGAAGAGGATTTTAACTAGAAAGAAAAGTGGTCGGGGCTTACTTAATGTTGAAGATATTGTAAATATAGAAGAAGAAAATCTAACTAAATATATTTCTAAAAGCCATGAAATTTTTCTACATGAAGTGAGAAGAGAAAAGATAATAATATCTGTAGTGAAGAAGAGTCAGAGATTACAAGAGAGAGGGGAAAATTATTTGAAAAGAAACTACACAGTGTATTCTTTAAGGATACTAAATTTAGAGATATCGACAGTTGGAATTGGCTGGTCAGAGGAGATTTTAAAAGATCTACTGAGAACACATCAATGGCAGCCCAGGAATAAGCCACTCGCACTAAGTTCATAAAACACTACATCGAAAAAACTGCTGAATCAGTGATGTGCAGAATGTGTAATGAAAGGGAAGAAACATGAGCGTATATTATGTCAGAATGCCATATGCTAGCTCAACATTAATATAAAACATCGAAACATGACAAAGTTGTTCAGGTCCTATACTGGGATATCTGCAAACTCTCTGGCTTAGACCACAATGGGAAGTGGTATGAGCATAAACTATAAACAGGAAAACGACAATGTCAAACTTCTTTGAGATATGCGCATATAGACTGATAAGGTCCTTGAACACTCCAAACCTGACATAATTTTACTAAATAAAAACAAGAGAACTTGCTCAATCAGACGTAACCTTCCCTTTTGATACCAGAGTGCAGGAGATAGAACAAGAAAAAATAAATACCAAAATCTGAAATAGAAATTAGTTAGACTCTGAAAATTCCTATTGTAATTGGATTGCTTGGGACCATAACAAAAAGCCACCATAAGTGGCTTAATCAGGTTGATAAGACAATTTCTGTTCCAATTTTGCAAAAGGCTTGTCTGTTAGGAACGGCAATAGTTTTAATACAGCTTGAATGTCTGAAGTCAAAGGAATTGACCTGGTGTTCAAGAAAAAGAAAAAAAAGCTAAAAATATCCAGCCAACAGACACACAGACAAAAAACAGTACTATTAAGCTAAACTCGATTATCGTCCTTTAACTCTGGTGACACATGCCTGGCCACCAGAGGGCAATGCAGATATGTCACTTTTTGTTTTATAGATTTCTTTCTCTTTTTTGCTGGACTTTCTACAAGTCAAGATATGACAAAATGTGCTCTGTTTGGCATGGCCAGTTAACCAGCTGTCCTCACCTTACCGTCAGCCTCTCATCAAATACTAAACACAAGTAACGTTACTCTCTTCTCAATGAACCCTTACTATCTTTATTCTCTCTCTTGTATTTGATGTAAATAAATCTACATTTATTTGTTATCATATATCAGTACGTTTCGTCTTTTCATTATGCAACCCATGCTTCTCAATCACCTACCATTTAAAGCATGGAGGATAGGACGACCAACCACAATAACGACCATCATTTCCACAATAGGTTGAAAAGCAAAGTATGTAAACGTGTTTGTTTATTTAATTCCAGCAAACTAAATAATCATGTTGGCACACCGGTTCCCATAAGATCAATGAAGTTAAGCAACGTTGAGCCTGGTTAGCACTAAAATGGGTGATCATCTGGGAATTCCAAGTGCTGTATGCACTCTCCACATATCTCGGCATTGTTTCCAGTCGTCTAGCATGAACTTGTTTGAACTGTTTGTGTACATACAAAAAAGAAGTACAGGATAAGAAAGCAAAACTAAGGAGGCCTCCGGAAGGTGATTGAAATCATCTTTTCCGCATCTCCACAATAAATCCCAACCCCACTGCGCATGATGTCCAGAAGTAGTAAGAGCTTTGCAGTCAAGTAATTGCATTGATGATTGTAAAACTTTTAATGTGGAAGTTTTTTTCACATGAGATTTGTAGATCAATAACTGAAAAACGTTTTTCTTTTTTCTTTTAGGCGGGAAATTCCGCCATGACATGAAGAGCGTGGAAATAAAGCAAAACGCATGATATTGAGTCTGTGGAAGTGGGAGATGCGCACGGAAAAAGCTAAAAAGCGATTCACCAACATCAAAAAGAATATCCATTGAATTAAATTAAGCTAAAGTAACAGACCAGACTGCATTTTTTTTCCGTATGAAGTTCCATTATTTTCCAAACATTATTTTCAAGATGCATCTTTCTCGATCGGATAATAAAAACTAGAAACGACTTTCCTTTGATATTAAAGCCATTTTACGAAAACATTTTTGTAACTTTTGCAATGAATTTCTTTGTTCTCAAGTGATAAATGCTGTCTGATAAATTAACAGCGATATATATATATATATATATATATATATATATATATATATATATATATTATATATATATATATATATATTTATATATATATATATATATATATTTATATATATATATATATATATTTATATATATATATATATATATTTATATATATATATATATATATATATTTATATATATATATATTTATATATATATATATATATATATTTATATATATATATATATATATTTATATATATATATATATATTTATATATATATATATATATATATTTATATTTATATATATAAATATATATATAAATAAAATGCAAGCAAAAGCGAAATTGGATCGAATTTTGGTTGTAATTTTGTTTGCCAAAACAACTATATTAAAGGCTTTGCATGTCGTTACGAGCTAGTTTATCGAACATATGTTTCGCCATGTTTATGGCTTATCAGTGCGGCTATTTTATCTATAAAAAATAAACTACAAATATATATGTGTATTTGCTATATATATATATATATATATATATATATATATATATATATATATACACACATGTATTCCTACAAATCCCTGAATATAGGGGAACTATTCAGATGTAAGGGAGAAAACTAGTTCTAGCTCGCAGATAAATATCAACATTATATATTTTGTTTTTATTTAATAGTTTTAAAGGTTTTAAGATAAGATATTTGTGTGGTAAATTTGCTTGCTTTAGGCATGATGAAACTTTTACACAGTAATTGCTAATCTGTAACTGAAATAAAAGACATTTTATACCCGACTAGTCTTACAATTTTGATCAAGTATAAAATGCCTCATTTTATAAAAATATAAATTTCTGAATTAAATGTTTGGGATGTAACTTTTTTCCCATAATATTTTAGGTTGTAAGTATTGGTAACTTGAAAATTTTAGGTTGTAAGTATTGGTAACTTTTTAAATTTTAGGTTGTAAGTATTGGTAACTTTTTAAATTTTAGGTTGTAAGTATTGGTAACTTTTTAAATTTTAGGTTGTAAGTATTGGTAACTTTTTAAATTTTAGGTTGTAAGTATTGATAACTTTTTAAATTTTAGGTTGTAAGTATTGGTAACTTTTTAAATTTTAAGTTGTAAGTATTGGTAACTTTTTAAATTTTAGGTTGTAAGTATTGGTAACTTTTTAAATTTTAGGTTGTAAGTATTGGTAACTTTTTAAATTTTAGGTTGTAAGTATTGGTAACTTTTTAAATTTTAGGTTGTAAGTATTGGTAACTTTTTAAATTTTAGGTTGTAAGTATTGGTAACATTTTAAATTTTAGGTTGTAAGTATTGGTAACTTTTTAAATGGGAGGAGTTTAAATTCTATCTATAAAAAAAAGATTTCTTTTAAAAGATTTTCAAGCAGTCTTAAATTTTTATCAAGAGTGTACTTAAACGGTTAATTTTAATCTAAAACTTGAAATAATCCAGACAATCACAGTCTCATTTCAAACTCGACATCTACTCACACCCCGGACATACATCTTGCCACCATTTAAGCCATGATTCTTATTTACAGTCCTGCTTTTTCCAGCAACTACGTGATAATCACATTATGTGTGGGTCTGTCACGCTTAAGTTTTAATAGCATTTTAGTTGGTTGGTCACACATGAAATAGTATGCTTAAGTACTTTTACAAATTTCCATTAGAGATTCTTTATGGATTGTCCGATTGACTATGACATATAAGTTTGAAATAGCATTTGTGTCAATAAACGTGTAAATTGAAAGGACGTATCTTAAGCTTTAATTGTCTTTGTTTTTACATTTTTTCATTGTTTTTATGTTTTCTTTCTTTGAATGTTTTCGAAACTCACAGATTCAATTACTAGTAATGGATTGGCTTTTTGTTTTTTTAAATAGAATTTTGTAGGGTAGCAGAACAGCACTACTGTCAAAGGAAAAGTAAAACGCCTTCTTTCCCTCTGCTAGTTTATGGAAGATGCTTGGGCATGGTCAAGAACCCACTTACCTCCCCTCCCGATCTAGGTAACTTGATGTCATAGAAAGCGGTTGACTGGTGTAATACGGAAGCAAACAGAAATAATTCTGTTCATGGTTTCATATTTAGTTGTATTGAGCAGAAGATATGTTTGGGTATAATGGTCAGGACAATCGTCCATTATGGTCACTGCTCGGGCAGAAAGAAACTGCAACCTACTGTCTGTACAACTGCAAAGAAAGCTATGGCAATACATCCAACTCTTTATTCGAGAAACAGCGTGAATAGGGTTCTGAATCAGAAACACCTCACTCGATAGGCATTACCATGATATACAGGTGGCACCTGATCGTCATCAAACTATTCATCGACGACCAGCAAAGAATAATGGGAAAGATCGTGGGTAGTAGAAGCAGAAGACGACAGCGAGAAACATACATTGACAGTCTGAACACCTGGGTAATATAAAAAATGATGAGCAACAATGAATTCATGAATGCCTCTAGTGGGAGAGATAGATGGAGAACCATAGTCGTCAATGCCTTTACAAGGCAGGATACCACTTGAATGATTGAATAATATTCAAATGTTATTATTTATTTTCTCATTCTCTTTGCTGTTACTAGTACAACAATTACCTTACTCTTATATCTTTCTTCTTTGTTTATGTTGTTTATTTATTTACATCATTCCCTTAATCTCATTTCATGCTCCTCTTACTACTACTACTACTTGCACTACCCATGATCTCCTACTACTTCCTCCTTCTTCTCCAGTCCTAATTGCTTTTCTTCGCATCATCTAATATATTCAATGTGAAAACAAGCAAGTAATACTATCAGAGTTATAGATATGTCATATATCAGATATTTATGATGTCATGTGATGCTTCCAAATACAAATCTTTACTATAATCTTGGATTACTAGCAGGATCTATGACGGAATAAGTAATATATTGAATCAACAGATATTTTTTTGATAAAGCTGATATTTTTGTGAATAGAACAAAAAATTAATTTGGGGGAGAGACAAAATAATAGCATGCAGCAAATATGAGTTTATTAACATTTTTATGAAAACAGTGTCCATTGTATTTTTTTTTTTTTTTTTACATAGGCATCACCACTTATCAAGGCCCAGTGACCACTCGAGGATAAGGGTTAAAGAGTGTACAGTAGTCAATTGGACAATATTGTAATCATTAGTAATGGAAATTCGTAAAATTTGTTAATTTAAGTGGAACGGCTCATCAGGAACTTGTTTACGTTAGACTTGAAGACAACCATATTGTAGTCAGCTGGAAAGCAGGAAGACAGTCCCACAGGCGTGCAGTTCTAAGAAAAAAGCTTTATTCATGGAATCTATGTTTAGGTTTAAACACAAATAAAGAGTGGGGGAATTATTAGTAGTGTTTACAGCTAGACGAGTGTTTCTTGTGAAAGTTTGGTGAAAGGGAGACCATAGATTGAAGCTCAGTCGAGCACTTGCCATCAAAATAACGATAAAGCAAAGACAAACTCGCAACATCTCTTCTATGAGAAAGAGGTTGCAGGGAAGATAAAATATTCTTACTTTTATAAATATATAGACAAGATGAATTCTGGGATGGGTAAATTAATTCCTCAAAGTATGTTTTTTTTTTCACTTTTCTAAATTTCTATGATCCGTTGTATCAGATGAGTTATCATTCAAAAAATCATAGTCGCCATCTTTTTATCTATTCGTCCATTTTGTCAGAAGCATCGTTTTTCTAATATTATCATTTTTAATTGCATTTTTAATTAAATCAATTTTACTTAAGTAACACTTGATTTTTAGATTGTTTTAAGAAACTTTTTTCCATGTATCTGCAACGTTAAAAAGGTTTTATTATAACAACGACTTGGTGTCTGTCTGTAACCAAAACTATGTCATTCCTTTTATCACAATTATTGAATGATTTATTCATTGCTAATTTAATAATAAATTCTTTGAAAAGAACAGGTTTGCATCACTTCCTTGTCTACATACGAAGATAAAAGTCAACATATTATTATGCAGAACCTTATATCTAGAATCCTTATTTCACTGATTTTGATTCGGAGGGGGGAGGTTTCTAATTTAAAGGGGTCTTTAGAAGAAATTGAAATTCAAGATATCTTGCTTAGTTGGCATCTGACTATGAATCGAATTCACTGCAAATTTGGAACATACATATATATATATATATATATATATATATATATATATATATATATATATATATATATACTAGCAGGTTGACCCAACATTGCCCGGGATTGAATGATAATAAATAAATGATTCACACTCCCATATTTTTATTGTCATCGAAATCGATGAAATAGTCTATTTTGTAATCAAATCGATTGATTGCCTACCCTAATTGAGGCAATGCATTTGGAAAAGCTTCACATGCCTCTTGCAGTGACTAAATTCACAATATATTGTAGTCTACATTGCACTGAACAGAACTTACTGTTGATTTAATAAAAATATTTTTACATATAATTGCTTGAATTAAAGTTTACGATGCAAAAAATCAAGTATCATGCTTCAATTGTGCTCTAAACAGAAACATTCATTTCAAACGCATCCTTGTTATATCAAAGAGCTTATTGTTGGTTTCATATTCCTGGCATTTCGGTTGTGCAGTGATAATGGCCTGAATTTCATATGAAGGTACTTAGATAGGTTTTGTGTCGGAATGTCTTTGATAAGTATTGATAATCGAAATAATCCGATAAAACAAGCGATTTTAACAAAAGTTAACATCTAAAACAGCCAAGTATCCTTGTGAATTATGCTTTAAACAGAAACATTCATTTCGAACACGCCCCTGTCATATCAAAGAACCTATTGTTGATTTTGTATGTTGGGCTTCCGGTTTGTATGGTAATAAGACTTCTCAAATGCATTTAATATGTTAGGCTGTTTTAGATGATAACTTTTGTTAAAATCGCTTGTTCCTTCTTTCATCGGATTATTTTGATTATCAATACTTATCAAAGACATTCCGACACAAAACCTATCTAAGAACAATGCCAGGCACATAAAGTACCTTATATATAATAGTAGAAAATTTTAATAAAAGGTTGTTCACATAAGAATTTGTATGAAAGGTTTCAAACCCCAATTTACTCCTTTTGCACAACTCTAAATTAAACTAAATATAGTTGATATTATCTCACAACAGTGGGGTAAAATGTATAATGATCAGTTAATTAGTTTAGAATTGAATCTAGTGCATAAAATTATTTAAATATATACACCAAAAATACCAAACTAAATCTAAATCGTGATGCATTGTGTATACTTTTTAATTTGAAGAATTTTAGGAAAAATATGATGAACTGACCAAATAGATTGAAAGTATCTTAACTGTTAATTCATTTCGTATGAATCAGGTGATTCTGTTGTTGGCATTGGTTTCCTCGATATATTTCTAATTAGAATCTTTTCTAGAAAGACATTAGATACTCACAAGAGGAATCACGTAAAGGTTGCCAACAGCCCTAAGTTCAAAATGTTGCCATCCAGGTTGGGGGCTACATCGGATGGAATATTTGTAAATATTACAATCCAGGTTAGTAATCTAAATAATACAAATTCTCAAACCTCATCACGAAAGATCTGAAACAAAATAAACATATTGTGTTACTCGATAGAAGCCCCTTTCAAGTCATATGAAGTGCCTTCAATAAGTTTCCAAAATTTTTTGTATGGGCACTTTTATTGATAACTTTTATTGATAGTACACACATGAAAGTCTAGTCCCCTTTCAAAGTAATCTCCTCCAGTTGCAGTGCACTTGATGTACCGTTCCAACAACTTCTGGAAGGCCCCATTGAAGTCCTCTTGTGTGAGCATGTAAATAATCCTCATCACAGCTTCTTTCATCTCCTCAATTGTCTCATATCGAGATTCTCTAAGGTTTTCCTTGAATTTAGAGAATGACCAAAAGTCATAGGAAGCAAAGTTCAGACTATAGGGAGGGTGAGAAACTGCGTTGATGCCCATCTTGGTCATGAAAACGTCTTTCTTTATGATTTTCTCTGAGCACCATTGGGACAAATTTTGTGCAAATCTTTCGCATCTTCAGTTCCTTGCGAATAATTGTGTTTACAGTTCTCACACTGACATCAAACTGTGCACTTATTGTCTCTATAGACACACGGCGTTCCTTATCCATGAAATTCTTTATTTGGCCAATCAACTCTGGTGGTTTGATTCCTTACTCCTCCCACACTTCTCATCATCCCTCACAGACTCCCTGCCTTCCCTGAATCTCTTATCAGATTATTTTTATTATCAATGCTTATCGAAGACATTCCGACACAAAAGATGGTCCAAAAGCTGTCTGAAGCATTCCATACGTTTCTGTGACATTTCTTCCAAGTATAAAAAAGAATTTTATTGCATATCATTCTTTTAATGTGTCCTCACGTCCAAAACGCATTTTTTAAATTCACCAGCTGTGACAATCATGCTTTGGTAGGGTATAGTCCAATCCCTGCTGTAGCTGTTCATTTGAACTTGAAATCATAAAACTTGGTCAGTCATCTCATAATATGTATAGCAATAACGGATCAAGTAAAGAATAGATACCCTGTAGCAGAAGACGATGACTAGCGACGACCGGCGCACATTTCAAGTGACACCGGTGATTCGACCTTGACATTGGCACAAGCACATGGCATTGGTTGTTTCTAAACACGTCAAATAGCAGACATGGTCGAATATTCGCAAGCAAGATTTTTAAAAATATATATTTACAAAATTTTTGAAGATTTAAAAGAAAAATATATATATTTTAAGTAAGTAACAAAACGAAAGTATTTAAATAAAAGATATTTAAATAAATGGGTGCTTTTCTGAGCGCATTTTTAATATATTTACAGAACTTTTTATAAAGCTTAGAATAATAATAATTATAATTATAATAAAATAAATAAATTTAAGCCAAACTTATTAATGGCAGAAACAAATATAAAATAACTGACTTGATCGGATTTTTGTGAATGCTTCATGGATGTTTGCGACCAACATTGATTTTTATGTACAGTGCTTTTTAGGGGGGTTTTCTGTGTGCATTTTTAATATAATTCAATTTAATTATTCTTTAAAACATTAATTTTAGCGACGATTAATATATTTTTAAATATTAAATTTCGATTTAATCTCATGATACCCTCACGTGATCAATTTATTAAATAACAAAAAAAATCCCAAAGTAATAAAAGAAATGTGTGCCGGTCGTCGCTAGCAGTTGTCTCCTACTACAGGGTATCTATTCTTTACTTGATCCGCAATAACATACTGAATTTTCAAGAGTCTATGACAATTTTAAATGGCTGTACAAAAAAGTCTGGAAACTTATTGAGGGTACCTTATATGTTAGCAAATTAATTATTTTTAGAAACATTTTTGTTCTTTTTCTATCCTATTTTGTAAATTGCTGGTCGTCTCCACTCCTTTCTAGCACCTGTCTTATCTTTTACATTTTCTATCTTGTGTGTGTATGTGTGTGTATGTGTGTGTTTGCGTGTGTATGTGTGTGTTTCCGTGTGTATGTGTGTGTTTGTGTGTTTTATTTTACAGTTTTCTAGTCATTTCCGATCATTAGTTGAAATCATTTTAAGCATGTTTTTTAACATGTCTGATGTCCGCACCCTTTGTCACACAGCCCTTCAATCAAGATGGCAGACACCTTATCAGATTAAAATGCAATGAACTGGGGAGTGCATATCGTTTGTAATCTCACTAAATTGAAGCGCGCGATAATTTGAAAGCATAAAAAAAGAAATGCAAGTTGCAAACGGCTTCTTTGAAATTCTAAATGCAAGCAAAGCAGCCATTTTGTATGCTAAGAGTGAATCAAAACCGATGTGATATTTCTGAGCATTTTATTTTTGTTTCATTTACATTCTTGCTTGCAAAGATATGCGCTCTCCAGGTGGAAATAATGAATTGTTAAAATCGAACAGGGTCCAAAAACGTGTCTCCAATCAAATTGAGATTGCACTATCGGTTAAACTACAGCCTCTGGCCCATCACCGCAATGTCACATCCCTGTGCCTCTTTTACAAATACTTTAACAGAATGTGCTCTGTTGAACTCATAGCATTTGTGCCCCTTCGACGTACATACTCCCGACTAATCAGAAAAGCAGCAAAATCCCACCCTAAATCTATATTTCTCTCTCTGTCCCTCTATATATCTATCTCACTTTTGAAGGTTATTATAAGAAATAAATAGTATCTGTCTCCTAAAACAAGTGTTGTTTTGTTAAATTAAGAAATAACAATAATGCACCTGGAAGATCACATCCGACAGAAACAAAGTTCAGGAATAAAAGACCCAACATATGTCGAAATGCCTTTACTCTGTCCTCCATATTTCAATAAGTCGTCAACATTTTGCGGTAAACAGCAGATCAAACGGCACACTTTAAAAGCATCGGAAATTGCAATAATAGCAGTTGCATTTAATGAGTGCTCATTAATCAATACCCTAAAAGCAGCATTTGTTAAAGCGATTTTGATTGGTTAGTTTAATGCAATGTTTAATTGTTTGAATTTACAACAATTTTATTGTTTGATGACAAAAATTTATGATTATCTGCAAAAGATTTTTTCTATGAACAGCGCAAATGATTGAAATCTATTATTTCGTTTAATTCATTGATGTCGTCAGCTAAAAGGCTTCTCTTTTCTCGTCTGGCATTCTTTTTCTTGAATTAATTTCCACTCTTTCTAATCTAGAGGATTCTAGTTTATTCCGAAACATTCGCTATTTATCTTATTTTTTTTTAATTTAAAATCTGTTTATTCGATTTGATGAAATAGTTTAAGCTTCTTAAGCATTGCTTCTTTCAAGCAGAGGCGAAATAAGATTCTTGATACAGATGGTCACAGTTGACAGTGATCTGGCGTTCACGTTTCGAAACTTACTAGATCTAGCCATATTGAATAGCAGTGATATGCGAAATAGCTGTATGTGGATGAGATATATACACTCTAAAGAATCAATACTTACCAAGGCCTAAAGGCCATACGAGGATAAGGGTTAATGAGTGTCAGATGACTGATAAGGAGTTTGGCAGAACTTGATTATTTAAGAGGACGGTTGAAGAATCTGTTTACATTGGACTTTAAAACGACAGTGTTGTAGTCACTTTGGAAGCAGCTCCACAGTATTATGTTCCACAAATGGGTAGTTTTCTCTCTCTCTCTCATATATATATATATATATATATATATATATACTTGTGGCCTGACATGCCCACGGAGGAGACAACCAAAGCAGCAAAAACCAAAGCTGGTTTGCAGGACACTATATATACAAATGTAGGCAAATTTTGGCATATTTTATTGGTTTGAAAATATAGTTTTTTTTTTTACAATAATTGTCATAAAATCTTAACCATAGAATAGTATTATCATCTCTAAAAAGCCTGCAAATATATAGTATAGACACACACACACACACACATATATATATATATGTCACCTTTTTGGGCAATTTTATGAGTTCCAGAACTCAGTGACTATTGGTCAGAATTTAACAAATGAAGGCTCGTTGGAAAGGTAATGGTTTGACTTGTGTAGTGGGTTATATTACATTTGTCCTTAAAGTCGCACATGTCTATCATCCATTATCCAGAGCCTATTTTTGGCACGTTTTTACAGCCATAAAATGTTTCAATCATAGTCATTTGTTTTCCTAGTTTTGCATATGAATTACAAAATATCTGGTATTTCCCCGAAACCTTTGACATTGATGGAGGGGAGACTAAAACTTGCTGCTATGATTTCAAATGATCTGAAATAACTGCAAGGAGAGACTTGATGCCAAATATTTCTCATATGTTATATCTCCCCTCTCTTTTGTTTTCATACATAAAGTAAATTTCACAGTGTATAAAGATTATTCGATACTGGAGATATTCATAATTGTAACTTATTTCCAAAAGAGAGGAGATATAACATTTTATTTCAGATCATTTGAAACCATCGCAGCAAGTTTTAGTGTCCCCTACATCAAGGGCAGAGGTTTGGGGGAAATATATAGATATATAATTAAATCGATTAATTGCTTGCTCTAGTAAGGGACCCATCACAGTACACTGGGAGGAAGCTTCACATGGTTTCCTGCAGTGACTTAGTCCACAATATAGTGTAGTCTACATTGCACTGTAGAGAACCTATGGTTGATTTCATGAAATTATTTATATAGATAATGGCTTGAATTTAAGTTTAAAATGCAAAAGTCAAGTATCATGGATTAATTATGCTTTAAACAGAAACATTTATTTCGAAATTGCCCATGTTATATCAAAGAACCTACTGTTTATTTTATATGAAGTGCCTTTCTGCTTGTATAGTAATAAAACTTCTCAAATGCACTTGTGATGTTACTATTTACAATGCCTCCCCATGGGACAGAGTTAGACACCAGGGTCGTTTTTCAACATGGAGAAAAGAAACAAAAATAAAAATTGTCTCAGCCGTGAAGGATTTCTTCTCCGCCGAGAGATGGTTGGTTGGTTGGTTGGTTTTGTTTTACGGCATATCAACCCTTTTCGAGTTATTTAATGCCGAATCCAAAGATTTTGAAGAAAATTTTTTAATAGAATATATTTGTTGTTTTCAAGGCGGTTTCTATTTAACCCATAGTTGGGTCCCTAACAGGTACTACCACTCTGGGTCAGAGTGGACTTGGGAGTAATGGTAATTAAAGGGTCGCTCCACACTCCCCAAAGCCCGCAAACTGGGGTTTCACCTCTGGATATAGTTTAAGGTCATACCCAGGACATCCACTGAGAGAGAACAAGAAACTGAAGTGTAGCATCTAAAGAACAGATACTACACTTTGAGATATTAAATCTTTTATTCAGGCAAAAATTAACATGAACAAAAAAACTTAGGCACAAGGCCAACTCAAGAGGGGGGAAAATGGGGGTTGTTGGTCATCCTTGCGATTCCAGAACTAAACAAAAGTTTCTCTTAGCTAGTATCTTCTTTCACCATAATACCGCATTCACCCTTTCTTACTTGGGGACGTCCTACTTTGCACCCAATTTAAAAAAATAATTTTATTAGCGTGTAAAAACAAAAACGATAACAATAAAGGTAATACAATGATCCATTTGTGTTGCGGGCAGGTGGAAGAAAAAATACAAGCAGTGATTAGTAGGGCCCTCCCAACCCCGCCTAGTTGATAGACCGCCCGTTCCACTTCGGTTTGTAAAGGAACCTAAGCTCCTGTGGGCCAGTCTCTAAGTGCTCTCTAGATGGGACGAAATGGAGAAAAGAAAATTTTGGGGGAGAGGGGATGGGGCTAGTGATTGATTTCTTTCTTTCCAAAATGGGTAAAAGTTAGAGGAAGGCGTGAAAAGAAAAAAAATTGCAGTTAGGAGGGGGGGGTGAGGATCTTGGAGGCTTCCTAATCGGGGAAGGATGAAGCACTCACTCGGCTAGCTATGAGGCTAAAGATAAAGTTACACTTGACAGACCTGCGCGTTCCACACCTAGGCGGGAAACACCTATTCAAATTTGGCTCCTTTTCGTACACACAGTCTTGCTACATGTATCCATCTTCTGTCAAATGCCATGCGATGCAGCCTTCTTCTATCACATCTGATCTTCACCTGTAGTTGGTGTTCAAAGAAAGCGATCAGATCCTGATCAGAAAAAGACAATACCCCCCCCCCGGCCACCTTGCAGACGTGACGTCCAAATCACCATTCTCTCCACGGCTAGGATCGTAATGTAGACCATTTGTCTTTCCAGGTCCCACGGCGGCCTCACATTGTCAACGACATTGGTACGGTAATCGGGTGAGGATGCTCGGCATCGATGCGAGCCGTCACCTTGCTGACATATGACCAGTACTGACGGAGTTTGCGGCAATCGAAGAAAGTGTGATCGGTTGTTTCTATAGCCATTGTTCCACAACGGGGACAAGCAGGCGACTCCAAAAGCCTGGAACTGTATTGTATGTTGTTGAGTGGAAGTGAATTTCGGGCCAATCGCCAGGTCAGAAAGAACTCCGAATTGTTAAGATGACTCGAACCTGGCGCCCAACTCCATGTGGAGCAGATCTCACTCTGCTGCCAACCAAAACGCATGCATAGCGGGTCGTCAGCCCCCCCCCCTCACTAGATCCCTATGGAGTTCCCTACGGGTAGCAGTCACAAGGTCGCTGGATCTTGATAGTCATTTTTGCGCGGCTCGGCGCTCTTTTAGGAAGGCAGATTCTCCCCGTGGCCTGCAGCAGCTCTCGATAGAGGGGTTGAGAACGAGGTCAGGAAAAGTGGCAGTAACCGTGAGGTGCCATGGTTGATCTTCTTGCATATAGTGGCTAAGGAAGGCCAGCGTCTTGATGACATTTCAAGTCCAGCATTCCCAAGCCTCCCTCACACAGACGTTGAATACAGACCACAGTCTGATCAACTTGCTGCAGTTTATCTTGGCTCCTGTAATTCTTTCATACCAAGCAAGCGCCTCTGACACGATCTTGATGTCTCGGAAGCTCGACACAAAGACCATGACGTCATACTTTGATCTTGGCCCGAAGGCCAAGAACATCTGCTCTTATGGGATTAATGCACTTGTTATGATAGGCTGTGTAAGGTGTTAACTTTGGTCCAAATCGCCTGTTCCTTCTTTTATCGGATTATTTCAATTATCATTACTTATCTAAGATATTCCGATACAAAACCTAAGAACACTGCCAGATACATAAAGTACATTTGTGTGAAATTTTATAAAATCTGCACAGCCGTTTCGGAGTCCATAGGGAACGAACTCACACACACATACAGTTTCTTTTACATAATAGTAGATAGATAGATAGATAGATAGATACTGGGAAACCAACAATGTCTTTCAAGATAATTTGAAACATTTTTCTTTTTGGTAACAATTGAACAGTTTTGTAAGGATAGGAACTATTTCCAGTTATAATTCCGTAAACCTTATGATTCAAATGTTAAAGTACTAGTTGTCTTGCTGACATTAATTTTGGCAAAATTCCAGATAGATATGTGAATTTCACTAAGAGTATTTACAGTCATAGGAGGAAATTCTAGAGATAAGTGGGTCTGGTCGCAAAGGATTGAATTTGCTGCAAAGTTTTTTGATCCCTTGACAAAACGAGGGTGGACCTGTAAATTCATCCTTGTCCGTTTGTTCGTCCACGCTTTTCTCAATAACTACGCCTTGGAATTTTGAAAAAACATTAAACATGATATGAGTAAAAAGTAACAGAACGGATTTCCCGGGAAAGCTCCAGTTTCCTCCCTAAGGGTGCCTTTCGTGTTAAAATGACTAAAAATGACACTTTTGTGCTTATTTAAAATAAAATGATGCTTTGGATTTTTATAAAACTTTCTGAAAAGTTGTAACTAACTGATTTCTATATAATTTTGTTTGTCTGTTCTTCACGATAACTCTTGGGTTTGCCCCAGGGGCTAATAAAAGCACTCCATTTTGGGGACTATTTTACCATATTTGTCCAAAATGCGTGGTGCTGAACTCAAATTTAAATATGTTAAGGCTTTGGGGACTTTTGGAGCTAAATAAGGCGGCGGAACAAATGATGGACTTAGTCATTTCTTTTATTGCATGGCGCAGAACTGGAATTTACGGCCTAAAACTGCAACTTTGTTCTTTTTTACAAGGATTTGATGTCCCCTTTGGACTTTTGGGGCTAAAGGGGGTGGGGGGGCAAATGCTGAGCTTAGTCACTTTTTTATGCCTCGTTCACTGTGCACACACGGGGGGGGAGGTGCATGCGTGCTTCACTTGTTTTCCAAAATTTTGGCTTTATGTGATGCTGAGGAGATCATCTCTGATTCACTAATGATGGTTCGAATAGAAGCCTTACATCTGTTCAAAACACGGTTTATAATTCTTTAAAACTCATGATGGCCAAGCTTTTGATCGTCCACTGTAAACGTAAAGAATTGGTCGTAAGGCGTTTTCGCATTTCTTATAATGGTTTTACAATGGTTGCAAATAGATTTTATGAAAAATTTGTTTTTCAGGCCATCGATTTAGTTGAAAGCAATTCAAATAGTGACTTCTGGGAGGGCATATTTACAGCGGGTGGGTGGGGGGGTAAAGTGATGTGCTCTGCTTGTTTAATGATATTTCAATCATTTTGAAGTAATTTAATGTTGAATAATCTTTGTAAAGAAAATTATTTCAGGTTCTTAATATCTTGAAACCTAGTAGGTGATGTCTTTTTATCCTGAAACTTCTTTCGTTACGTGCCTAGCTTTGCTCCATCGTTATTTTCATGGCGAGTATTCAACTAAGCCTCAGTCTATGGTTTCCCCCTTTTTTTTTTTTTTTTTTTTTTTTTTTTTTTTAATTACATTTTCACGCCAAACAAGGCGCATTGCCACTTTGGTGTAGGGGACTACTATCAGGGGTAGCAACTACTGGGGTACTATGTTGGGATTTTGGCAGCAAGATGTCGGTTAACGTTGCACTTGAACTTCTGCATGTCAGTACAGTTGGGGAAGCAGGGACTTGGAATGGAATTCCAGAGTCTAGCGGTTCTGGGGAAGAAACTACTGGAGTAGAAAGATCTTTTACATCTAGGGATCTCTACTGTGTGGGAATGGAATTTAGCTGCCTGTCGGGTTTGTCGAGGGTGTCTACATCGTGGGGGCACAAGTATCTGCAGTTCGTCAGAGCATTCACCATTAAAATACTTGTAGAACAGGCAGAGGGATTCAACGTTTCGTCGATGGGACTGAGGCTGAAGCTTAGATGCCAGTTCGGGGCCTATCAGATTGGCGACGCTTTTTTTAACCTTGTCTAGGAGCGAGAGACTAGTAGCAGATGCACCGGTCCAAATGTGACAACAATACTCCATACATGGGCGAATGGTGGCCTTATAGAGGTACAGGATACTTTCAGGTGTCAGCAGTTTTCTAGCACGGTAGAGAGAGCCTACCTTTTTCGCAGCGGCCCTGGCAATGTTTTCAATATAATTGTTCCAACTCATGTTTCCTGTGAATGTTAGGCCAAGCAGTTTGAAAGATGTACTCTCAGACAGGGAGTCACTGGCCATTGCTATTGGTGGTAGAGAAGGTTTCTTGTAATTATTGAAGGAAACCAGTTTAGTCTTGGCAGAATTGAATGTGACCATCCATTTATGTCCCCATTCCACTACAGATTGGAGGTCATCCTCTAGTGTTTTTTGCCATTTCTTTAGATATGTGTTCGTTTGTTTTCCTGTCATGCCTGTTATAGAGTGTAGTGTCATCAGCATATATACCCATCTCAGAGGCAGTTTTGTCGGGGAGGTCATTAATAAATATTAGGAACAATAGAGGTCCAAGGATAGACCCCTGAGGCACTCCCGCATTTATATCACACTGTTTAGACGTACAACCGTCGAGGACAACCTGGATTTTTCTCTCATCTAAGAAGGATTTAATTATGCTAAGTATTCTACCAGTGATACCGTATGATTTAATTTTCCTGAGGAGACCCTTGTGCCATACCCTGTCAAAAGCCTTAGATATATCTAGAGCTACCGCTCTGCCCTCCCCCGCTTTGTCCAGTGAATGGTATATACGTTCAGAAATTACAGTGAGGGTGTCTGCTGTGGAACAGGCATGTCTAAATCCATATTGTTTGTCAGTCAGAAGTTTAGCATCTGTAAGGTGCCGGACTAGAGCATGGTTTATTATGGTCTCAAATATTTTGGCGAAAAGTGGGAGGAGGCTAATGGGGCGATAATTTGATGGGTCAGTTCTTTCGCCAGAATTCTTGAATATTGGTACCACAGAAGCAGTTTTCCAACAGCCGGAAAGTATGATTCATTAAGGCATTTGTTGTAGAGTTTGGAGAGAACTGGAGCTACTTCGGCTGAGCACTTTTTTAATAGCACAGCTGGGATGAGATCAGGTCCACATGCTTTTAAAGTGTCAAAACTTTCACAAAAATTACTCATTTAGCTATAACCACTATCAACAATTTTCTCTACTCTCTATATGTACTTGAATCTAAATGCAAATTCTATCAACAAAGTTTCTTCCTTAGAACTGTTCACTTGCAGAACTCTATACCACTGGCCTGATTTCTAGCTGACTACAACATGATTATCTTAAAGTATAATGTAAACCAATTCTTGTTGAACCGTCTCCTTAAATAATCAAATTCTACCACTACTTATTACTACACAATTATTTCACTGACCACCTTACACATGCACCTTTATCCTCGAATGGCTTCAGGCCTTGATAAGTGGTGACTCCTTTGTAAAAGAATGTATTCATAAATTAATTTGTTTTGGCGATGTATCTTTTATAAATAAATAGTTTATAAACGATAACTGTTAACCAAAGGTGAAATCATGACAGATAATACCAAATAGGGACCCAGGAGTATTAGTAAATCCTCTTTCACCAAAACTCCTAATATTGGATCTCACTAGAGAATATAAGATCATGCCGGGATCGGAAGGATGTAGGAAGACTTTGAGTAGTTTATGAGTAGGACTATGACAAGAGAATATTCTTATCATTGTTTTGACTCTCGAGTATATATCCGACAAAGTTAGACACATTTAATCAACCGAGAACCACATCACTCTACCTAAAAACATGACATTAACTGATATATACTCAAGAGTCAAAATAATGAAAAGAATATTCTCTTGTCATAGCCCTAGTAATAAGGTTGGGAAGTGGGGTAGGTAGAAGAAAGAAAAAAGTAGAAATGAAAAACGGATTTTGGTATGGTGAGGAGGTTGGGTGTGAATGGACAACTTTATGCAAGTGTTCGAGGATCGTTTCTGGAACTTGAAAATCTAAGCCACTACTAATATTTTGTTCTCGTATAAGCCGATGTCTCTAATTTTAATGCATTATAACGAAATCCATTACGACTTTCAACAAAAATAAAAAAAGCAAAATAATGCCTGCGTCTTGTGACGTGTGTTGATTTTGATTGGTCATTAAGTAATATCTGACATTTAGCCTGAATAAGTTAAGCCCATCAAGTCCATAGTGGCTGTCCTAGTTTCAAAAATCCGACCAATCCATCCGTGAAAAGCAGCTTAATCAATAAACCTTTCATTTTTTTATATGCTTATTGGCCAGGACGATTTCACTAAGGCAAATCTTGTGGAAATCTTTTCTACAGTGGCGAAAATAATCATGAATTTTAATGACATCAGATTTATTTAGTGTGATTATCAGATAACAAAATTATTCTTGTGTTCCATTTTTTTTTAAACTCTACGTGAGTGTGACAGCTTTGACAGTATGCAAAACACCTTTTTAGGTCTGATATAACTTCTATTTGAAGGCCTTTTTCTATTGATTGAGATATCTGCCATTGTTAAAAAAAACTATTAATTGAATTATTCGGACTACTGTTCTTATCTTGTGTGTTATTTGCACAACGTTTCGGCTGATGTAACCTCCGATCCTCTTCAGGTGTATCTTGTCAGACTCGGGAATTTTTCTATCAAACTCTGGAATCTGCACGGAATTTTAAATGAAATTAGCTCAGGTCTGGTACGGTTAAAAATATATGCGTTGAATTTGGCTTACTAAACTTACATTTTAAATAAATAATATAAAACAAATTGTGCAATTACGTATTTTACAGAAAAACAAAAAAATAAAATAACGCAAGCAAAATGAAGTCAGTTCATCATTTACAGTCCTAGAACCAGTCTTTTAGACATTCATACATCAATTTTGAAGTCAAGTTTTTTAATTACCTCTCTTCCAAAAAAGTGTTATAATTAGTTCCACATCGCTAACTGGTTTCAGAGTCTCCAGTTTCATTGGTTTTCAACTAATTAGAAGCGTTTTATGGTATCCATCAACAACTAAACGAAAATTCCATGAGCAAAGTTTCTTTCTCAGAACAGCCTATCTGTGGAGCGCAATATCACTGGGTTGCTTCCGAGCCATTGTCATTTCAACAGAACGGTTGTTTTCAAATTTAATATAAACAAGTTCTTGTTGAGCCGTCCTCGTAAATAATTATTCCTACCCAAATTCTACCATTACCGATCATCACGGTGTTGTCGTACCGGCGACCAGACGTCCTTTTATATCTGTTGTAACTGGTAAAAATGGCTATATAATTGTTGCCGGCCGGTAATAATCAAGACTAACACAGTGGTATGATAAACAAAAGTGTATTAGCAAAAGTATGTTACAGAAGTATACGCCGTGATTCAGGGGCTATAACTGCCACGAATCACTGCCCAATAACTTGTTAGGTATATGAGCTTACACCTTGGCAATAACTTTTCTTAAAAAGCCATTTTTATTAAGGGAAAACAAACTAAAACGAACGAAGTCTTGCTGCAACAATCTTTTCTAAGGACTATGAGCAGGTTGATTCTGAACTTTAAAGAATAATAGACACAATAAAACAGTACGTACGACAAAGTATAAGATACTATAAGCTTCACGTCGTTCTAATCAACAAGCTGTTATGGGTCAAAATTTAATAGATAAAACTTATTGTTCTATCCTAGGTATGACCTGAAACTTCATTCGGTGGTGATCATGTAATCTGCGAGCCTTGTAGAGAGTAGAATCGCTTTCTAGCCATAACTAGCCTGAATCCCAGCTGTTGCTCGGGTATATGGAGGTGTGTGTAAGGGGGGTGATTGAGCAACCAAAGCCCTAAAAAAATTGAATTAAAACAACTCAAAATAGCAGCGACTACTCGTACGAGCGAAAAAAAAAATAAAAATAAGAGTAGTAGGTAAGCTTGAACCCGTAACGCGCAAGAGGAACCGGAAGTGGAAAAAAAAGCAAACGGTCTTATCAATGCGCCCACCGTGCTTATGACGTCACGGGCGTTCGGAATAACCTGTTGTATGCGACGTCATTCACGCGAGGCTTGAATGACTTGCAAAAAAAAAACTTACCCCACCTTGTAAAAAACGGCCCAGTTGACGATGAAAGAATGAATGTTTTTCGCCAATTTTTGGATGTTATTTTGCCGAGAAATTGAGCTTTCAAACGATACTAATTTTGTCAGTGTTGGTCGCGTGTGTCGAAAGTTTTAGCGAGACATATAAACATGCATACATTCTAACAGACGTTTTAGATTTATATAATAGATTTCCAGACTCAGTGTGACCACGAGTTGATGTAGTAGTAGTAGTAGTGGTGATAGTAGTAGTAGTAGTAGTAGTAGTAAGTAGTGGTTCTGATTTAACGGTAAAATAAGATTTGTCCAAATTTCTGACACAAAACAATATCTAATGGTGAGATCTAAGTTTGGGAACTTTACAGACGTCATTTATTGGCTTTGCTACATGCGGGTGTGTATTTTTCGATACGCTTTATATAGATGAAGAGAAAAGAAGAGCTGTATCGAAAAATATGTACCTGTTTTTCCCTTCAACTGTATACTTAATGACACCAATCGCGTCTGATAAGTAATGCTGTGTTTATCAAATAAATTGGTTATAAAAACAATCGCTTTTTATTTGACAAATGGACGTCTGACGTTGAGCGGGAACGAGAGAGAGGATGGGACAGCTGGTGGAATTTGGGTGACGCGTCTCGCTCTCGAGTTGCGACTGAGCGTTTTTCATTCAACTGATTTGTTTTTATTAAGTTCATAGAGTTGTGTTTTCGTCGTTTATTGTTCATTTCCTTTGTTTAGCCTTTAGGTTTGCGTTTTACGTCATCGGTCAAAAATCAGGTCGTTTTTTATTATTCGTTCGCTCTCTCGGGTAATCTGGCGTTGCTTGCGAGGTGTGTTATATAATTCTTATTTTTGCTTGTTTCGGCGTTGCCCGGCTCTCATTATTCAACAGCTCCTCTTACTGATGCTGTGTATTAGTACTTATGACCTAACATAGACTGAACTGCAGTAAAAGCAACATTCGACTAATTGTTTATTATTTCAAAAGATTTTTAATCCAAAATTTAAAATGCAAACTAAGCTAGCATTGAATAAAGAGTAACATTAACTTTCTTTTCCTTCTAAAATAAATTTAAACAACAACCGCTTTTTGAAGTTACGCAAATAAGTATGTCGATATGATTTAAATTCGCCAATATAAACATTGGATACGAAACGAACAGAGAATTAAAACAATACGGTAGGAACGTAGAATATCGGATCCGGAATTGAGAAAAATAAATAAATAACTTAGAGAAGAATAGTAATAACCTAAATTAAGAGAACACGGGTAATTAGTTGCAAGAATAAATGAATAATCGATTGAAACATTACGAAATAGAGATATGAAAATAGGTAAATATAAAAAAAAATCCGTAACAAACGGAAAACCCCTCTGAAGAAAGAAATGTAGGTAAATTTGTTATCACATAGTTTTAGTTAAAAGGAAAATGGATTCCATATTTTTCATTATAAATAGTGTTCTTATCAACGTCTGAAAAGAGGCCGTTCCTCTGATTATTTTCAAACGATATAAGGTTTTAAATTGTCTGAATGGTCGCGAAACAATTGTAACGAATAATGAAAATACACTACTTGTTGACATCAATCCAATCTTTGTTGTCTTTATTTTGTTAAAACACCAAAGCAGGATTTGCTTTCTTTTCAAAATCAGTGATATATATCAAATTTTAGTCATTCAATGAATTTTAAAATTTATGACGTGAAATGTTTGAATTTCAAATCAAAAGATTTTTATTATTCTATGTAAGAGAAAGAATACATTTGAAATATTATATCTCTTTAACTTATGATCACAGGTTTCCATACCAGTTGATTTTATATATATATATATATATATATATATATATATATATAATATGCGTGTGTGTATGTGTATATATATATATATATATTATATATGCGTGTGTGTATGTATGTGTGTGTATATGTATTTATATGTGTGTATATGTGTATGTATATACTTGGAGTAAGGGAATACTATTTGGGACCATATTTAGGGGAGATGAGTGAGATGTTGGTTCACATTACATTTAAACTTCTGCATGTCAGTACAGTCAGTGAAGCGAGTAAGAGGAAGGAAATTCCAAAGTCTAGCAATCTGAGAAAAAAAAAATATTTAAGCAGAAAACTTTCCGGCATCTAGGGACCTGCACAGTAAAAGGGGTGGGATTTTGTTGCTAAACGGGTATGTCGGTAATATGTACATTGAAGGGGCAGAAGTGTTATGAGTTCATCAGAGGACAGACATTCCATTAAAATACTTGTGAAACAAACACAGGAATGCAACATTCCGGCGATGGGGGAGGAGTTGAAGTTTGCTAGTGTAGGACCTGTTAGGTTGGTGACTGCTTTCTTAAACCGTGTCTAAGAGCGATAAACTAGTAGTAGAGGCACCAGCTCAGATGTGGCAACAATACTCCATGCATAGGCGAATGGTGGCATGGTAGATGTACAAGATAGTCTCAGGTGTGAGTAGTCTTCTAGCAAATGTCTGTAAATATAATACAAAGATAAATGGATCAAACATAGACAAGGGCGACTCAAAGTATCCCTTTTCATTGATTACTAGAGAGATTATGGAAGGGTGCCACTCATTTCCATTTACTCTTGATTCACATTTTATAATGCTGAGTGTTTAGTGAAAGGCAGAACTTTTTTTTTAGTTTTTGGTACGACTAGATCGAGGTTTGAATCTCGGTTTTCTAAATCATTAGAGAACAATAACTGTTATCTTAAATAAGTAACATAACTGTTGTGCTCTCGTAATATTCTCGTGGAATAAAAACACAACTCGTTAATTAATGGAAATATAGTGCAAGTAGAACAATTGAAGAGTATGTGTATATGTTAATCTGACTGCCACGAGTGCATGACATTTTGACATAAAGGGCTACTATTTGGGACCAAATTTACAGCAATACTATGTGAGGAGTTGAGCAGCAAGATATCTGTTCACATTACATTTGAACTGCTACATGCCAATACAGTAAGGGAAGCATGGACCCGAGAAGAAATTTCAAAATCAAGCACGAGGGAGGAAAGTATTAGAGTAGAAACTTTCCGGTATCTAAGGACCTTTACTGTGTAGGGGTGGAATTTTGCTGCCGTTGGATTAGTCGGGGGTATTTACGTCGAAGGGGTACAAGTGCTTTGAGTTTGTCAGAGCACATGCCATTAAAATACTTGTAAAACAGGAACAGAGATGCCAAATTCCGGCGATATGACACAGGTTGGAGTTTGCATGCTAGTGCAGGACCTCGTGGGCGACTCGTTTTTTGAACCGTGTCTAAGAACGAGAGGCTAATGGCAGGTGCACCAGCTCAGATGTGGTAACAATACCCCAAACTGTGCATATTTATGTCTCAATAGATTATATGGTTTTCGTTTTCCTGTACTGCCTCCTTTTTGTATTTGAAGCACCTGTTCACATGTTTAAGGTATAGTCGTGTTCCCCATGCAACCGTGCCTGTCCTTATTATTATTATTATTATTATTATTATTATTATTATTATTATTACATATATTTTATTTCCATAAATACTTCTAAAGATTATCATTATAGAAATCTCTATTATCCAGATAGTGAGAATATCCACGAATGAATGGACGCCTTTTGTTATTCTATTGACTCATAATAACATCCCTCAAACAAGATATTACAGGCTCGGCATGAATGTCTCGTGTAATGGATATGTGAACGTATTGTGTCACGCAATTTAGCAGACGACTTCCTGAAACGTAGATACATGCATATTAATGATGCTGCAATGTGATAATCGTATTGATCGCCGATGATAATTGCTTACTTCATCTGTGGTGTAAGACATTAACAGGGTGTTTCTAGGCATTAATACCACACACAAAAAACATGTATTCATTGACCGGAAATCTATTGAATAAAACAATATTTTCCTTTAGAAACCAACGATGTACACATAAAACTGGTTATATAAAATTTACGAAAACAGTTATGTTAATGGGTCAGAATTGTTTCCTTTTCTCATGGACATTTCGGCAAAAGTTTTTTTTTATATATCGCTAGAGAAGACATCTATTGCTAGTAAATGTTATTGCGTCGCTGGACTCTATCCTGATGCCATCTTTAATTTAGATCACACTTGGTCTTCGTCTACCGGCGACAAATCTAATGACAGTAAAAGTTTCTGGATTTTTCGAGAATTATACACACATATAAATGTCATATATTATCAAGTGTATATATATATATATATATATATATATATATATTAGGTATAATCAATCCATATTCCCGTCTGTTTGTTTGTTCACAATTACGTCATAGCATATACAAAATATGTTACGAAGTTATGTATGACGCCGTACACGACGTCATAACATATATTATATATGATATGACTTCATTCTGAACGCACAAACAAACAAACAGGAATATGAATTTATTATAACATATATATATATATATATATATATATATATATATATATATATATATATATATACGTACATACAGTAGAGCCCCAGGATACGGCTTTAATTTGTCTGTTCCAGGGTGGGGATCGTGAGGTGAAATCGCATATTAAAAATTAGTAATAAAATAAAGTACAGTATATAATACACATGTATCTAATCAAATAAAATTTTCAGTAACACCATAAGGCGGGGAAAATACCGTAGCCAGAGGCCAAACACATCGTAACTTAAAAAATCGTATCTCGGGGTTTTATATATATATATATATATATATATATATATATATATATATATATATATATATATATATATATATATAATTTAAAAATAAGTGATGTACATGTACTCTGGTGTGACGCCATCTTTACTTTAGATTAATTTCGTCTATCGGTGAACAATGTAATGACTTGTTGATAGACGAAATTAATCTAAAGTAAAGATGGCGTCACACCAAAGTACATCACGTATTCTCAATTTTTAAGATAAAGTGAAATATTGCCTTTATTGTTTAAATTATGTGCTCAACAAACGTAAAAGAAACCCTCTCTCATACAATACCACCATCGAATGCCTTGTAAAATTTTACTTAACAAAATTCATCTTATCATAGTATGGGACTTATTTTACATTCAAGCGATAGTCGGAATCGTTAATCAGACATTTGTGAACTCAGATCTGATCAGAAGTAATTCTAAATGGTGTCATCTATTTCTTTTAAAAAGTTAAACTTATTGAAACTAATTTGAATTTCCTAACATTTCGATTTCTATAACAGCCAAACAAACAAACTTTCTCTTTTATGTATATAAGAAATCTAATGCTACATTTCTGTCTGTCTGTCTCCATATTTTCAAACTCTATTTCTTCTAAAACTAAAAGTCGCAGAGCGGCGCTAGAGGATTTCTAATGGACCATTCTTTTATATGTCTTTAGCGGCTTAAAATAGTTCTTAAGGGGTCAAAATTGTACATTCATCTTTGTTTATTTTTAATTTTTAATCTGTTCATATTTTGATTCTAGCTGATAACACCTAAATATCTTTAGGTTCTCCGACAAAAGGAGGGTGGACCTGTAAATTCACTCCTGTCCATTCGTCCCTTCGCACTTTTCTCAATAACTATGCCTTGAAATTTTTTGAAATTTTGCTTAAACATTAAACATGATATGAATAAAAAAGTAACAACGGATTTTCCGG
>NC_136503.1:15271987-15279487 GCF_053919585.1 Euprymna scolopes | reverse complement strand
TATAAAGCTCATCTAAAAATGGAATTTTTCTCCATAACGGTGAGCATTTTTGTATTCAGTTGTAGCAGTATTGACGGTGAAATAAGTGATACCCTCTTCAAATCAATAAAACAACATAACAATTAAACTAGTTTTTATTAAAAATTAAATTAGCAATTTGGGGGCTGAAAATTAATTTAATTGATTTTGTTATCTGACATCTTAAGTTGGTAGAATCCATACTGATTTACTTATTTTCTTACTTTACTCCCTGTTCTAAATGTTTTTACCCATAAATGCAGGAGTAGACATCTTCTCATCGGAGTGAAACACATTTGTAGCTATTGGGTGGTTTTGCTGTCAGAATAATAATCAGAGGATATATACTGGTTTATTTAGATACCCAAGAATACAATACAAGAATTATAAGACATGAGCAGCATAAGTGATTAATAACAGATGTGGGTTAAACTCATGGGTAAAAACCATTTTTTTTTTAATTAAAGACATAATTTATATCCTTAAGTTATTAAATAAGCCATCGTATCACGTTCTGGATCTGTCTGATTAAATCAAGTATTAAATCATAGACGCCTTCTAGTAATCAATGAACCGAAAACATCAAACGGCCTGAATTATCTCCCTTCAGCTATTATAGGAAATAAAAATCGACCCAGTTTCCAACAGAATTAACTAGTAGCAATTAACAATATAACTGGATTATCTCCCTTCATAATTGTCTTTAGAAACTATATAAAAACATATTCAAGTAGAATGACAATATTTTTTAAAACATTAAATAATAATAAATAGATTAGAATACCTCACCCGAAATGTTCTCCAAGGTTTTATATAATACAGCCTTTTTTATTTATTCTCATATTCAATTAAACTTTAAACCTAAAATGGTCTTAAATCTAAGACTATAATAACGATAATCTGTAAACAATACTTGCCACTAATACGAAACTAAAATCAACCATAACGCTATTGCAATGTTGTTACGGCCATACTATAAATATAGAAATAAAAATTAAAAAAACTCTTTTTATAAAAAATTAATTATTGGGAAATAAAGAAACAGCGAGATCTAATTTAGAAACTGTGAGAAAATAAAAATAAAAATAAAAATAAAAAAAAGGAGATTGCTTACTTGGTGGCGCCGGCCTCGAGGGCGGAATTCTAATCTGAGTGGTTGAGAGAACGAGTCTCTTATAGACTTGGAGGAGTAGGGGGAGGCACTATTCTTCTGTTATAAAAGAATTGTGTCTCTGACTAGTACCAGTCCTGTTAACGACTTACTGGTGAACGGTTGGCACAAATTAGTTACTCGCT
Source organism: Euprymna scolopes (assembly GCF_053919585.1). Taxonomy (NCBI): domain Eukaryota; kingdom Metazoa; phylum Mollusca; class Cephalopoda; order Sepiida; family Sepiolidae; genus Euprymna; species Euprymna scolopes. Next base: position 15,278,173 of record NC_136503.1, on the reverse strand, counting down.
GCTCGCCGTACTACAAAACTTGTTACTCGACCCAGTAGGGGGGGTCGCATAGGGCATCCTTTGCAACCCCTCGGAGCTTACGCTATCACCGGGTAATCTACTTTACCCTCTAAATAGTTTTTTTTCCACATCTTGCAAAGGATTTGCTGCTTACTCTTTCGTCGGTTAACTACTGTCATGAACGTCACGAAAGAGCAGCTCCTACGCAGAAGGGAGTCATTGACTCAGAAGATTCAGGGACGACTGAAGATGTGTCATGATGGAGTTAGGCCATCGGCGTACTCATTCTTAAGGACGGAGATTCGACAATTCATTGTCGAGTTAGGGACTTGTATCACACAGCTGGAGTTAGGCTCCTTTGATGAGAGTACACCTGCCGAGATTGAGGGTGCTTGGCTGCCTCAACTAAAGGATTATTATGAAGACTTGGGCGATTTGGATCAAGCATACCGACAGCCAGAGCCCAGCCCTTACTCGGAATCTGCCTTTGAGTTCTCAAGGGCTTCTGCAACTACCGGGAGAGGTTCTTCCTTCATTGTTAAACCCCCACGTATACAGATCACAGGGCCTACATTTAGCGGACAGGAAATGGAGTCCGACCGCATGAGTTTCAGAAACTTCTTGACTAGGTTTGAGAACTGCGTGATCGGCATGGCCAATGATGCCGAGAGGTTGAACTTCTTGAAGTGTTCACTCTCAGACAGAGCCTTGAGGCTGGTAAATCACCTGAGTTGCACTGACACCAATTACCAGCAAGCCATGGCTATACTGAAGAGGGAGTATCTGGACCTGGATGAAATCATTGACCAAATATTCCAGGATATTCTGGACTATGTACCAAAGAAAGGTGGAGCCCTTTTTGAGCTGGGGGACTTCGTTACCAGGACGGCATCGCTGTTGGAAGAGCTGGGGAATTCCTTTTCGTGTGACTTTTCTGTGGACGATTCTGGCGGAGCCAGACTGATGGCTAAGATTCTGTTTAGGAAATTTCCTCTCGAACTGAAAGGCGAGATAATAGCGCTAACAAATAGACGGGTGCCACCTTTGTCCTCCATATTGAGGCTAACTGGAGAAGCAATAAAGAGATTGCAGATTAAGGGCGGTATCTCCACTGCATTTACATCAACAGTAAGACAGAATACGTCTCAAAAGTTTGGTAGGGGGAACGCTATTACTTCTTCTTTTCATGTGGATGTGAACAATGCAACTTCAACCGGGTATTCCCGCACGTTGCCACCCATTCTCTCAGTTACATTCTCTTGTGGACCAAAGACAGTGTCAGTGAACTGCCTACTGGACACGGGTAGCGGGCGGACATATCTGGCGGCAGATGTACTGAGAACTTTGTGCCCAATCGAAACCCTTGGTGTCAATTGTCAGCTGAGATTGTCTACCTTTCTAGGTGAGTGTCAGCGTGGGTTCACAGAGGTAGTCCTGGGAGTTGACTTGGGTTCTGGAAGGACTGTGACATCTCCTGTCTTGGTGGCCAATGGTATGGACTTGTCGGTTCGAGTGGCCAACCTGGAATCTCTATTGTGTGTCTTTCAGGATGCAAAATATGCTTTGGCCGGCCAGTTTGAGACCGGAAAGGATTTAATACCGATCAAGGGAATAATTGGGTTAGACCTGATTGAACACCTGGACTCATTAAAGCTGATCCCGTGTTTGAATGGATGGGCCTTTGCAACCCCGCCTGGATTGGTCCCGTTTGGAGCAGTGGACTCTTTTTTCTTGGAAGATAAGCCCCTCTCTGAGGTTACTCACCTCTCGTTTAATTCGGTAATGGAACATACCCCCCAGGTCGATTCATCACATTTATGTTTTGTCCTTGAAACACAATCAACATACCTGGATCCCATGGCGGAGTGCTTTCCTGACAGTATGGTACAAAGAGGACTAGAACAAATGTTTACGTTGGAATCTCTGGGGCTTCCCAGTCAGGAGGACTTTTCTGATTACGATAAAGTTCAGATGAAGCGATTTGAGGAAACGGTAGAGCTTCGGGATGGAAGCTATTATGTGGAGCTCCCCTGGCATCACGATAGATTAGCCAGAGTCCCCTCTAATCATGCAACTTCCTTGCATGTTTTAGACCGGGTAGCAGCAAACTTGACTAAAAGAAAAATATATGATGAATATTTGGAGGTGTTTTGTCAGCAACAGGAGGACGGTATAATTGAAGAGATTTTTGTCTCCCCTCAGGAGTTCGACAAATATGTGTGGATACCACATAGACCAGTTTTCAAGTCGGACCCTACGGCAACTACCAGGATAAGACCAGTGTTCAACTGTAGTTTGAAGACAGGAGATGGATTATCGCTGAACGAAGCAGCATATTCTGGCGTTAACTTAACAGGGGGCATCTTAAAGTTGTTGCTGGCCTTTAGAGCCAACAATTATGTGCTACTAGCAGACATTCGCCGAGCCTTCCTAATGATTCGGCTTAAGCTGGAGGCGGATAGGAACCGGTTTTGCTTTTTTCTTAAACAAGGAGATTGTTTGCGCTGCTTCCGCTATACCACCTTGATATTCGGGTTTACTTCCAGCCCATTTGTGTTGGGGTGCATCTTAAAATTGCATGCGGCAAAATACCCTCAAGATGCTTGCCGCAGAATGATGGAGGACCGGTTTTATGTGGATAACCTTGTGGCATCCGTGGCAGACGCGCGTGAGCTTACTACATTGTATTCCCTTGTTAGAGAGCGTTTGCTGGAAGGGGGCTTTATTATCCAGTCATGCAACTCAAACAGTCAGGCGCTCCGCAATAGGATGAAGGAGGATTGTACTCTAAGTATCCATGAAGAGGAGTGGGAGAGAGTACTGGGCTACCGATACTCCCCACATTCGGAGGAGTTGTATGTCGCTCCGGTAAAGTGCAATTCTGACATGACAACTAAGAGAGGTGTTCTTTCAGAGTCAACTAAGGTCTTCGATCCGTTGTCCCTATGTCTCCCGGTTACTATCCGCAGTAGAGTGCTAATCAGGTCCATGTGGAAGAATGGTGCAGGTTGGGATGATCCACTCCAGCCAGCGATCTTGAGCGATTGGAGAGAGCTAGCCAGGGACTTTTCAGGGTTGAGTGATTTCCGTTTTTTGCGCAAGGCGCTTATGGCAGGGCTGCCTGGAGATATGTACCTGTTTTGCGACGCGTCCAAGGAAGCATATGGGTTTGCCGTGTATATCGTACAAAATGGTCGGTCATCCTTATTATTTGCGAAAGCTAAGGTGGCACCTATGAAGGACAAGACTTTGCCTGTGTTGGAACTAATGGCCGTTTTCCTCGCCTTCAAGTTTCTCCCCACAATCCTGGACAATTGTGAAGGATTTGTTCCCGAGAATTTGTGTATAGCCACGGATGCACAGGTGGTCTTGTCCTGGATTTTATCTCAAAACATGGCTAGCAAAAATGTTTTTGCAAAAAATAGACTTAAAGACATTCTGCAGATGAAAGTGGAGTTGGAGTCTCGCTATGGCTTGAAGACTCTCTTCAGATATGTTGATAGTACACTCAACCCGGCGGATTTGTTAACAAGAGGATTAACATTGAGAAAGTTCCAATCCAAGATGGAATTTTGGTGTTCAGGCCCTTCCTGGCTATGCGAAGGAATATCTCAATGGCCAGGACAGGATATGCCCTGTTTGAGTGAGATATGCCAGCGAATGACCCGCAGTTCAGCAAATTGTTCTTTGATCCATGATCAAGAGTACACTTCGGCCATACCTTTTCAGAGGTTTTCCTCATTCTCTGGTTTACTGGCTGTTACTGCCTTGGTGTTTAAGTTCCTAGCCATCCGATTTAATCGACAATGGGACTACAACTCTAAGGCAGCGATCTACCTTATGAAGACAGTGCAACGGCAAGAATTTCCCGTGGAAGTGGAGTACCTAAAGGAGCCGAGTGGTAAACCCATGCCAGTTAGGGTTCGTGCTCTGGATCTTTTTCTGGACCCTGACGGTTTGATTCGATCTCGGGGAAGAATCAACCAATCTTCCCACTTTGGTTATGAAGTTAAAAACCCCATTCTGATAGGGAAACATCATCCTGTTACCAGACTCATCATTTTAGATTGTCACGAAAGGTGTTGCCACCTTGGAACTGGGTCAACTCTAGCGGAGTTGAGGCGAAGTGGTTATTGGGTCCCGCAGGGTCGACAAGCTGTGAATAAGGTACTGGCTGTTTGTGCCAGATGTAAACGTTATAATTCAACGCCAGTGACGCCGAATGCTGCTGCTGCCCTGCCGTCGCACCGTACCGATTTCAGAGTCCCCTATCAACACACTGGGATTGATTTTACTGGCCATCTTTGGGTGAGTGACGGGAAACGAGATACGAAAATGTACTTGCTCCTGTTCACTTGTTTGAATATCAGAGCAATACACATTGAAGTAGTTCCCAACATGAGCGTACCCTCTTTCTTCCAGGCACTGGTTCGATTTACTAACCGATATGGCGTTCCCGAAACCCTTTATAGTGACAACGCGAAAACGTTTATAGGAAGTGGAAAGATTTTCGATCGTCTCTCTCTTTTTACGGACTATCAAAGAAAATACGGTCCTTGTAAGTTAAAACTTAAAACCATTCCCTTGTTCTCTCCTTGGTATGGAGGAACATGGGAGCGATGTATCAAGACCATGAAGAATTGCCTATTTAAGATTCTTGGCAGGGGAAGATTGGATTACTTTACCCTTCTGACAGTGTTATCAGATATTCAGAGGTCTGTTAATAACCGGCCTCTTACTTACCAGGTGTCAGCCGACAAAAATGCTACTCCAATTACCCCTAATATGTTCCTTAAGCCCAATCAGAGCCCCGGGCTATTGATACGACTGGATAGAGAGGATAGAACAACCTTGTTGCCTCCCAGCAGGGAGAGGCTAATTCAAACCTTGGAACTTAGGGACCAATGTCTGACAGATTTCCACAAACTATGGTATGAGGAGTACCTGCTAGAGCTGGGAAGGAAGATTCCTGGTCGATCCCGACTCAGTACAAGAACCCGCCTCCAGAAGGATGATGTTGTGCTGATTAAGAGTCCTTTGAAACCCAGACCGTTTTGGGTCTTAGGAACTATTACTGAACTGATTCCAGGCCATGATGGTGTCGTTAGAGCAGCACGTGTACAAAAAGGGGAGGGCTTGGAGGAAGTACATTCCCTGAAACATCTGTACCCCTTAGAGCTTTCTAGGACTCCTGAAGGACCTCCTGTTGCGGAGGGAGGGGAGACGTTGGATTCACCCCCTAGTGTTGAAGAGCAGGTCTGGTTGTGTCCCCTGTGCAGCTCTCCGCAGCAGAATCAGAATATGATCGGGTGTGACTCGTGCGACGATTGGTACCATTTCCGATGTGTCGGTATCGACTCAGAACCTCCCAACAGGCAAAAGTGGTATTGCCCAGAATGTGCGCCCCTTAAAAAACGACGGGGTAGACCTAGCCTGCTGCCTGCTTGATTGATATCTGGACTGATCGACTACTGCTATATTGTACTAACAGTTGTTTTTTGATTAAGTATTTTGGTGGTCTGTCATTTTTATGTAACTTTTTCTTTTTCTTTTCTCTCTTCTACCTTTTGTTTTTTTTTCTCGTTTTTGTCGGGAGTGTGTGAGAAAATAAAAATAAAAATAAAAATAAAAAAAGGAGATTGCTTACTTGGTGGCGCCGGCCTCGAGGGTGGAATTCTAATCTGAGTGGTTGAGAGAACGAGTCTCTTATAGACTTGGAGGAGTAGGGGGAGGCACTATTCTTCTGTTATAAAAGAATTGTGTCTCTGACTAGTACCAGTCCTGTTAACGACTTACTGGTGAACGGTTGGCACAAATTAGTTACTCGCTGCTCACCGTACTACAAAACTTGTTACTCGACCCAGTAGGGGGGGTCGCATAGGGCATCCTTTGCAACCCCTCGGAGCTTACGCTATCACCGGGTAATCTACTTTACCCTCTAAATAGTTTTTTTTCCACAAAACTCAACGAATGGGATATATAAAAAAAATTTTTTAAATCGCTTAGGGTTTTCTGTGAAAACTTCCCATGACTCTGTTCTTAAATAAAGATACGAAAATTAGGCGATATATTAATATTTAAATGGACTTTTCCGTAGCTACAGCAAAGGTAAATGTTTCTCACATGCTTTTCCCGTTAAGGGAATTTTTCTTTTTTTTTCTCTTCAAAAATGCTTTATTGTCAAAA
>NC_136503.1:15206987-15266987 GCF_053919585.1 Euprymna scolopes | reverse complement strand
ACAAGATTACACAGTTTTTGAATTTTGGGATTGCAGATCTTGATAATATTGTGTTCCCTGTAAGAAGTAACTCTAGAGCGACCAGATTTAGGGGAATCACAAGCACTGTCAGTGTTTTGATGCCTTTGCAGAGTCATTCCTACCGCTTTCTCATCACATTTCAATCTGTTTCCAATTTCTCGATTGGATAAACCAGAAAGATGGAGATTATGAGCTCCTGACGATCACTGAGAGAAAGTCGAAACATACAGACTAAATGTTACGTTGTATTAGCTGGAACAACAACAATTACAATTAGAGATGCTTTGTTGCCTAAAAGGTCGATAGTTTAAGCTCATTTGTTGCTGCAGAGTTTCTTTTTGCCTTCTCGATTTGAAGTTATTTTTTTTAATTGACGTGAACACTAGGATATTTAAATTAAAAATCAAATATGAAGAAGTAAAATTACAAAGAAATAGAAGGCGAATCAAATGAGGTATAGGTCGTTTAAACGATGACATTCAATTTAGCTTAAATATTTTTCAGTTTTTGAAAAATGACAAGCGCGGACTTTCTTTTTTGGCGCCACTGTACATATATACGGTTTGTCAGAATACAAGCAGTGTGTATGCTCTGAAGCCGAAACATAGCTTCATTGAGCTTGTTATATGAAACAATGATAATTATAAGAGATATATACATTAAATATATATTTTATATAAACTCATAAATTAATTATATATATATATATATATATATATATATATATATACATATATATATATATATAAGAGTTAAAAAACATATTTAATCTAAAAAGGAAACACTTAATAAGTGGATAGTCCTTAATCCACGGAGATTCGAAGAAATACTTTCCTTCTCATCAGAGGGTAGGAATTAACAAAATGCGGGATCGGATTTTGCATACAAAAGTATTTGATGAAACTGCAAGTAAGTCAAAGATCTTACTTGATAACAAAAAGTGAAGGAGAGGAAACATTGGTGAAGAAAAAGGTGACCTCACGCGAATGGATAGTCTAGTGAAAGGTAAATTATCCAATGACGGTGTAGTCCAAAAATATAAATCCAAGAAAGTTAAATGAATTTCCATTCGCACCAGTAAAATCCAAGGAAACCACGTAATTGGAAGATGGTCCAAAATAATCCAAAAGGCCGAAATCCATGGAATAATTCACAAATATGTACAATATATATATATAACTTTTATTAAGGAAATTATATATATATATATATATATATATATATATATATATATATATATATATATATATAATAACTTTTATAAAGGAAATTTTCTATATAATTATAATAAAATTCATATAGAAATTTCACGGCTATCCTTCTATTACAGTATATATTCAAACGAACACAAGCAGCAGCTTACTGAAGTATTATTATTGATTACAATGTAAACCAGACGACAACATTTTGTTTAAGATATTTTAATTATAAAAGTTGTTTTTTCTAAAGTTGGAATCAAAATTTCTAGAAGAAACAGAAGTTTTTTTGTTTATTCCAGATTTAAAAACAAAAATGCGTCTTTCATATAATAGAACAAATTCACAATTTAATTATTTATGTGTATTATTATGTCGCAAAATATGTTTGTTTATTTTGCTGATTCTTGGCATGATGTATCCAAGTGGCATTATATCAATTATCAGCAGCAACTAACATGAAGCATTAGTATTCATTTCTGTTTTTTTTTTTTTTCCAAGTGATTTTGACTAATGGTATGCAAGTTAAAAAGCGTTGAAAAAGTATACCATGACTTGTTTACAGCACTGACACACTGTCGCCCTCTGTCCTTTTTAAAAGCGTTCTATTTCCTATGTCACAATCAAATAAAAGATGTTTATTATCGAATACAAATTAACAAATCATAAATAGTACATTATATCTCATGTCTGTAACGTTCAAACATATTGGTCCTCAAAGACTGAGAACACTTTATCCAAGGTTGTTCTACTGGTCCACTGATCTGGAATCAAAGTTGGCACTCAAGATAAAGAAAAGAACTGAACTTGAAAAGGACTATCTACTTAGGTTGTTGACGTTGCCTTCTCCACTGCTAGTGACACAGAGAGAGAAAATATGAAAGATATATCTATAAAAGTGATATTGTCTGTGTATGTGTCTGTGTCCGTACATTTCTCTACAAAACTACTCTGTCAATTTTCAGTTTACAGACTCAAGATTTGACATAAGGGGTATTGAGATTTGGGAAAATCTTTTTAATCGGTTTTCGGCCAGAAATTTCGCTGTCAAGGGGTCAAAGTTCGACGATTGACCTTTGAAAACTCTACCAAACTCCTCCGCCAATTTTGGGTCTAAATACTTGAAATTTTAGATGTAGGTTATTTGGACATCGATCAAACTTTTTAATTTGATTTGAGCCTTAGCAATATATGTTAAGGGGTCAAAATTGGGGTCAAAGTTTAAAAATAAATTTGACCTCTTCGGTCTCTACCAAAGGACTCAGCCAATTTTTTATCTAAACATTTAAAATTTTATATAAACTGTATTCAGACATAGGACAAGCTTTTTAATCGTTTTTTGACTGGAAATTTGGCTGCCAAAGGGTCAAAGTTCAAAAGATTTTACCTTTGCGGTCTCTAACAAACTATTAAGCCAATTTTGGGTCTACATATTTGAAATTTTACATAAAGGATATTCAGACATGCAGAAAGCTTTTTAATCAGTTTGGAGCGAAAATTTTGCTGCCAAGAGGTAAAAATTGAAAGAGTTGACCTTCGCAGATTATACCAAACTCCTTCACCAATTTTGGGTCTAAACACTTGAAATTTTAGATGTAGGTTACCTGGACATGAGTGAAGCTTTTTTAATATTTATATACATATGCACATAAAGTTATGAACAGTATATGGGCCCGAGCAAAGCCGGGCTGAACTGCTAGTGTGTATATATATATATATATATATATATATATATATATATATATATATATATATATAAAAGTGAACATGTCTATGTGTCTGTGTTTGTGTACATTTCCCTACGCAATAACTCTGTCAATTTTCACTCTGTAGACTCCAAATTTGATATACAGAGTACTGAGATTTGGGAAAATCTTTGTGATCGGTTTTCGACCAGAAATTTGGCGATTAAAGGGTCAAAGTTCAACGATTTGACTTTTGAAAACTCTACCAAACTCCTCCGACAATTTTGGGTCTAAACACTTGAAATTTTAGATATAGGTTCCTTGGACATGGATCTAACTTAATAACTTGATTTGAGCCCCAAACAATAAATGTTACGGCGTCATGATAGGGGTCAAATTAAAAAAAAAATTGACCTCTGACAATTTCTGGTCTAAACATTTGAAATTTTGCATAAACGGTATTCAGAGATAGAGCAAGCTTTTTAATCGGTTTGGGTTGAAAATTTTTAGTTACCAATATATAAATGTATGTATGCATGTATGTTTGGATGTCTGCCTAAAACTTTCAACAGATTTTACCAAGATCAGTATCGTTTTGAAGTTCGGCCTTTCAGACGACAAATATTGAAAAATGGGCCAAAAACATTAATACCTTCAACTGGGTACTTTTCAACGGGGGGGGGTCTCTATTTTCGCCGATATTTTTGAAAGTCATCCTCTCCTTTCGATTGTCTAGCCTTAATTTAAACCTACGTCACTTCCGGTTTGGCGGTGGTCGTAAAAGCACAGACGTCAGGTTTTTCCCCCTGTTCTTTTCCTCCTTCGAGCCTGCCTTCCTATTACCACTTTTTTTCTTTTTTTACTCAACATACACATCCAAACACCTGGGCAATATGCTAATATATATATATATAAAATATATATATATATATATATATATATATATATATATATATATATCAGATATATAGCTATATCCTTAAATTATTTCTTTTCACAGTTTGTCATTACAAGCTTCCAACTAAGAGTCCCTGGTCTTTGCATGTGATGCCATTTCCTTTTTGTCATGCTCTCACAGGGACAATGGCCCCAAAAAACTACTTGAGCCCGTCTGACTTATTTCCTGTTCACGCACTAATTTTTTTTTTTTTTTTCACGTATTTAAATCATCAAATAAGTACTAGCTGAGGTATCTTTACACTTGTAATAATATCAATTTTAATGATTTTTTTTTTCGGCAAGAGAAGATGAAGTCAAGCATATACATTTCTCTTCATGCATATTTAGTATAGATGCTGGTTTGCATCAAAGCATATAATATTGTTACATTTCATGCAAGTCACGTCTTCCCATCTAGAAAATTAATCATTGCCATATTGAACATCTAGGCAGCTAAGTCACCGACTTAATGTCATGTAATGTTATGCTACTGGCAAATTACGTCTCGCTTTTCAAATACAATTCACGGAAAGTACCAATTTGAATTGTGATCTCAGGACGTAACCCCAATTGATCTTAGAAAAAGAAGACATTATCTCAGGCTTACCCTTGAGAGCTGGTACAAAAGAGATTTTGAAAGGTAAACAGTTGACCATTCAGGTGATAGACAGATACAGTTCCAGGACGTTTTTTTTTTTTTTACTATCATTTATCAAGGTTAGGTACCATTCGAGGATAAGGGTTGTGCCTTTGGATTCTTTGGACCAGGGTTTCTTAAAATGGACACCATGGAGCCCCGGGACTCCCTGAGTGAGGCTGAGGGGCTCCACAAGATCTTTCTTAAAGAGGACCAAATGCTTTATATGGAAAAATTAAATGGCTGCAGACATTTAATCTTTTATCTTTTTTACTGCAAAGAGGTATGGTACATAACTGCAGGTGCAAAGTAAATGAAAAAATATGCACTTTACCTTTTTTTATTTCCATACTTTGTGGACCAGGCGCGAATGCAGACTCCACAAATAAACAAAAAATCCAACAATTTTTGATTAATCAAAAAAAAAAATGGTTGTAAACACAAAAATATATTAAAATCACGAACAGGAACAACTAATGAACAAGTATAAGTTAAAATTTGAAATTAATGTTTTTCATATTTATTTTAGAAATGATCTTGTTAATGCTCTGTGAAAAACCTTTGCCCTGCTTATGGTGTCTTGAAGTTTGGGAAGTCCTTCTACTCCAATAGTTTCTTCCCCAGAACTGCTAGACTTTGGAACTTCCTTCCGGGATTCTGCTTTCCCAACTGTACTGACATGCAGAAGTTTAAGTGTAATGTGAACAGACATTTTGCTGCTCATCTCTCTTCATAATATCCCAGCAACTTACGTCCCCGATAATAGCCCCATACTTCAAAGTTGCACTGTGCCTTGTTTGGGGTGAAAATTGAATGTAAAAAAAAACCCTGCTTTAGACTACTGTTCTCATATTGTCTTATAATTCCGAAGAATTCAAATAATATGAATAATCAATCCTCGTCTCCAAAATTCAGAAATACAATATGTAATTAAAGTGTTTCATTTCTTAAATCAAAAAGTTTTGTTTTTTTGTTTTTTTTAGATATAGAAAAGCCCTGAATACTTTTAGCACAGGATCCTCATCATTTTTTCCCCTCAGTGTATCTAACATCTGGTAAAATTTCCATGAACAGGTTTTCTCTACAGAAGTTTCTCATCTGTGGAACACATCGCCGCAGGACTGCATCTTCTCAGTACTTCAAAGCCAATATAAACAAATTCCTATCTAGAACCGGGACGTTACAATCGTTCTATTTCATTAATATTAAGTCATAAGCTTTACCTTTCTGACTTTCGGTGACTTCGATTTCCTTCCATCAATTTTCATCCTTTTTAAACCAAGGAAAAATATTTCTGTGTTAATTTTCCAAGGAGTATAAATCTATCTCTGGTGAGTTGTTCTACCATTCAACGAAACATGTGCAAGACGAATTATAATACTAATAAAATAAAATTAGTGTCATGCAAATGCATGTTTAGTTTAATTCGATTCATATGCTATGAAAGTGCTCATTCATTTTTATTGAGTTGAATTAATTGTGGCAATTAGGAAAAAAATTTTTTTGAAATATGCATTAAAAGTATATATTTCCTGATAATTAAACGTATATAGTAAGTTATAAAAATATCTATAGCAATTTAGCTACACAGCATATTCCACGTTTCATCCACACTAGGATTCATCAGGCTTATGCAAAGAGTTGTAGTCTCGCGTTTTTATATACGCATATTCATTTGAATTTTAATTAGCCAATCAGCTTCCTAGTTTCCACCGCTCCCTTCCTAATCAGCCAATGGGAAGGCACTTACAAAACAAAGGCCCAATTGACCTTATGTTGAACCCTTCCTTTGCTTGAGCTTTTTTTAGCAGGAAGTGTAGATATCTAGTGAGTTGACCTATTTTAAACCTATATGTAGTTAAATGTGTGTTTTTCTTTTTTTTTAGTATTATATCATATATATATATATATATATATATATATAACTATTACAATAATAATTTTTTTATTACCTACAGACACTAGTGTTTCATCCTTTAAGGAATCATCAATGCAGGGTAACACGATTACTACCGGTCGGGAGATTCGAACTCGGCTACGGAGCCATCTATATATACTAGCAAAAGTGCCTGTTGTTGACAGGGTTCAAAGACAGCCTACAGAAAATCGACTCGGATTTATTAAAGTATGATAGGTTATGAAAAGGAAGGGCCGTAAAGAGATAGCTTCGAATTTGAGGGTAGCAAAACTAAAGCAAAATATGATGAAAGTAAAAATAAAATAGATAAACCCCATAATTTATTATACCATACCTGTTCACATTGAAACACTTATCACAATATTCTGTGAATCTATATTAAAAACCTTGTTAAACTTTGTGGCATATTTCCATTCTATCGAGATCAGGCGCGAACGAACACCCTATAATTTTATTATACCATATTTCTTCAAACTGAAACATAATTATCAAAGTATACTTACGCAGATAGATATGAAAAGTCTTTATTAAAGTCTGTGCCTATTTCCATTCTATGGAGGCCAGGCGCGAACGCAGACCCCACAATTTTATTATACCATCCCTATTTAAGTTAAAACATACTTATCAAAGTATTCTTATGTACATCCATATCAAAAACACTTGTAAATGTTTTTTTTTTAATTTTTTTTTTTTTATTTCCATACTTTGTGGACCAGGCGCGAACGCAGACCCCACAATTTTAATGAACCACCGTTCTGCTGGATCAGATATACACATTCCTGTGTCTCGATACATCTATCATTATATGCAATCAGTTTTTTAAAATAGTCAACCATATAGGAACCTATTCATGACCAGACACACACACACACACATTCAGCTTTATATATATATATATATATATATATATATATATATATATATATATATATATAATAGAATTCACTGTTTATAAGCACGGTGAAAATGAAATTCAAAACATGGCGGTTAAAAAAATCAGACTTGTGCAGTATTTTTATTTTTAAATAAATAACTATTTATTTAAAATTTCCAATTTTCGGCTTATACCAAAACCTTGATCAGGATGGTTCAGACAATACTCCTTCCTTTTTTCTTACTAGCCATGATGGTGTTTTGGCACAGTCTCATGTGCACATGATTTAGCGCAAACGTTGAACTAGACAATACAAGCTTTATCTTCAAGAACTAAACACTGCACCCAAACTAACCATCATGGCTAGTAAGAAAAGAAGTTTTGTCTAAACTATCCTGATGAAGGCTTTGGCATAAGCCGAAACTCAGAAATGTTAAATAAATAAATATTTATTCAAAAATCAAAATAGTGCACAATATATATATATATATATATATATATATATATATATATATATATATATACGTTTTATTTTTTATTACCGTATCTTTCTGTTAAGTTACATTATTGTTTCAGCTACCCGGCCGTTTTTTTTCTGTAAAAGTCTGAGGAAGCTACAGGCGGCCAAAAAAAAAAACGGCCGGGTAGCTGAAACAATAATGTAACTTAACAGAAAGATACGGTAATAAAAAATAAAACGCATATTTGCTCTACAACAGTATTGAGCACTTTCTTCAGTTTTTACTAATTACCATTTCTACTATATATATATATATATATATATATATATATATATATATATATATATATATATATATATATATATAATATGTATCATGTTAGTTCTATAGTTGAGGAAAGTATTTATTTTTGTGAAAGTAATATCAATAAATAATTAATTTATTTAAAAGTTTAGGAATTTACAAAGAAAACCGCTACATTGAAAAATAAGATTCATAGTGTGTGATTTTCATTATTTAACCAGACTCTCATGAACTAAATGTGTATTTAACGCAAAAACGGTAGGATATGCATTATAACATTTGAAATTAAGATGAATGTTAATCTATAAAAATAAAATAAATATATAAAATATATATATATATAAACACTCCTGCTAAAAACGTGTATGTAACACCTTTCATATAGATTTACAAACAGTGGTATTTGATATAAAGAGTAATATATTTCTTATATATAATAGGAATAATAGAAATAGTATTCCGACGAAATAGGAGAAACCCAAGTTGAGTGTTCAACAACGTTTCGTCTTTATTGCAAGACTTCCTCTGGATGAATGAAATTAAGAAAACAAAACACCAGCACAAATATTTGAAAATATATTTTATATATTTGTGCTGGTGTTTTGTTTTCTTAATTTCATTCATCCAGAGGAAGTCTCACAATAAAGACGAAACGTTGTTGAACACGTAAATTGGTTTGTTCCTTTCTCTCTCTCTCTCTCTTTCTCTCTCTCTCTCTCTCTCTCTCTCTCATATATGTGTGTGTGTGTGTGTGTGTGTGTGTGTGTGTGTGTGATACAAAATATAATAGATCGCTAGATGAATGTGGAGAATTAGTTGTCCGAGGTGGTGAAGGGGTAATGCTGGAATCTGAAGTAGCCATGACTAATCCAAGAAGAGTCTTTCATTGGTCAGCACTCAGCAAGGTGGGTTTGGCAGTTTTGTAATTGAAAGTTAGTCTGCTGAGACCTGAACTTAGATTGCTTGCACCAGTGGCCATTTCTCCAACTGGCTCTCTGCCACCACCTTCGAAATAGCGTCTTAATAATTCGAGCTAGACATTAGAACATTCCTAGGAAAGTCGTACAGCTCCGTAAAAACCATTTCATTGACCATTGCATCTTGATCCTTTGCGCTTCTATGACTCATAAGGAAGTTGCACCATAGAAACCAGCATTGCAAGGTGACAGTATTAACAGTCAGATGAACTGAAAGTATTCTTTTTTTCTTACAGTGAGTTAGAATTAAAAATGGACGATAAGATAATTATATACTTTAAAAGTTGTGGTTCTTTTCTCGAATAGTGGCTCCTTCTCTGTCCTATAGAATAGAAACTCTTGATGCAATCGTTAACCTGTATAAGAGTAAAGTATGCCCTAAGATGGCGTACCATTGTCACATCTGGAAAGGTGTCGCTCAGAGCATCCTTTCCTACCTAGACAAATGACAAAATCAACTTCGAAATCTAGTGGGGTGATGATATTTTCTGTTCTCTACACCCCCTTTCTTGGAGCAGAGACATTGCTAGTCTTTCTCTACTCTATCGTTATTTTCATGGTTGGAGCTCGATTCCACCCTGTAAACCTTTCACACTAAAACTCGTATTACTATTGAAGCGAAATAAGATTTTCCTTCACTTCTGTGGAACATAATACGACGAAGCTGCTTCTCAGCTGACTACAACATGGTTGTTTTCAAGTCTAATGCAAACAATTCCTTGTAGAGTCATTCTCTTGAATAATAAAATCCTGACTCCAATCATCTCAACGTGTTGTCTCATCATTCCCCTTAAAAACTCATCAGCTCTAATCCTTGAGTAGTCTTTATGCCCTAAGAAGTGATGATATATTAGTATAAAAAAATACAGCCTTTTCTTAGGTTTAGGTACACAAATGAACTATAATACTTGAGTTTCATCTATAAACATACTTTTATCGATCAAATTTAAAGGTTTCTTAATCGCTTTCAAATGTCAAAGTCTCCTACTTAAGCAAACCTCTTCATCTTTCCTAATTTTTTCGTTCAGTAAATATGAAAAAAATTGGCAATATTTGTGACGAGCATGCATGGAAGCGCTCAAGAATTGTGTCAATGTCTTAGTCAGACATACCTATGGCAAAAATGAGTTCGTCCAAAGGCTATAAAAAGCTGATACCAAAGCCATTCAGAGAGTAACTGCTCGGATAATGTGTCCTGTTGAGTCGTTTCAACGGAATCGTTCAGGGGCCGTGTTGGGTCGTTTTGTCTGATGTATTCAGGTTCTAATTGATGGCGTTGTTCGGGATCGTGTCAGGTCGTTTCGACGGAGTTGAGTTAAGGTTCGAATCAACAGAGGTGTTCAGGTTCAAATCAATGGAGTTATTCATGATCGTGTCGAGTTGTGTGGATGAAAATGTTTGGGATCGTGTCGGGGTATGTGGACGGAATTGTTCGGGACTGTTGAGTTATGTGTACGACATCATTCAATTTCCGTTGATTATCCAGTTGTTACAGTCGTACTGCCGGGTGTGATAACAATTTTTTGTGGTTTCTCTTCCCTTGTGACGAAACAATATTAATGAAATCTTTGTGGTCATAAAAACAAGATAATGGCACAGAAAAAAAAAAGAATGAGGCATATCAAAGACACTAATAAACTCAGCACACTTGTAGTAATACTCCAGACAAACCCACTTTGCAGCAAAGTCACACCCCTTCACTGCTGAGGTCCCTAGATGCCAGAAAGCCTTCTACGCCAATAGCTTCTTCACTCGGATTGCTAGATGTTGGGATTCCCTCCCTGTTATCTGCTTCCTTGACTGCACTGACATGGAAACGCAATGGAAACAGCACTAACCCTATGTGGATTTAACTGGCTTTCTCCAAAGGAGTAAGTTCCATGTGAGTATGAAATTCACAAGCGTTCCCCAGTCGCATATATATCCCAGTTAGGTGAGATGACAACGTCAGGTTTTTGCAACCCTTGCATGGAGGTGTTGACGTCCTCCTACATACAGCATCTGGAATTCTCAAATTGGTCAAATTGGTATTGATCAGGTTTGACATTGCTTAACTTCAGTGATCTAGAGAGAACCAATGTGTCATCTTGACTATGCATGACAGGCAGAAGTATAAAATGTAATGTAATGCAAAGCGACATCTCGCGGGTGTCTTGTTTGGAGTGAACATGAGTAAAAGAAAAATGGCTAAAAGAGGGTTGTTAATGAAAAGTTCTTGGGGGTTTAATCTATAACTAATACCAAAGCCGGAAAATGATGAATCAAATGACATTGCGCATATCATGTTTTTCAATCTACTTCAAATCATCTTCTTGTTATTAATATGAGTGATGAATTCCAGGGTGACTACACGGTCCGCACGTGGATCCACTTGAAAGCCTGTAGACGTTCACAAAGGAATATGCCAACATTAATTCTCAGTTTTTTTTTTTTTATTGCATTCATTTTGGTCGTTTCATCTGAAAAACCTATTAATGGTTTTAATATTTAATAAGTACAATCAAAGGAGAAGTCATTTCCACGGGATTAAATAACAACCATGAGTTAATCCCTTCAGATTATACGATGATTTCATTTACATAATTTTGCTTGGTTTTCTTATTTATTCATAGAATGTGAAAAGATTTTGCTTTGATCTTCAAATGGATTTGCTTTCGGATTACATTGCAAACAATATTTCATTCTGACCGATGCCATCGACAACATTTTACCATTATGTTTTTTAACCAGGTTGGATTCTATTAACTTATTCATAGTTGTTCGAGATTTAATCACAATATTTTCATAAATTCGGGACATCCTATAAAAATCCGATAATCTTATCGATAACTTTTGTATGTGCATCTCTGTTAGTAATGGAACGATTCCAATAGTTTTCTCGATTCTGATACAATTACCGATTCCGATTCTTTTTTTTATGTGTAAATATTTAGGTATATTTCTTCTTTTTTTTACTTTTAATTTTCGGGTCATCGCAAAAATGTGTATAATGTGCACGTATAATTATAAAAGTCTGTGGACAGTTCGGGCGTCCTTGCTTGCTTGCTTGATCTTGTCTTCGATAATCGGGCCATTCCATCTGTTAAAAAGGATGACAGCTATATATATATATATATATATATATATATATATATATATATATATATATAGCCTTACGTTTAGTATTCCGAATTTTACTGTGTTTATATAATTCAGTAATCGTTCATATACCAATAAATTTTAAGTCAGAAAGAGATGACTTCAACTGTAAGCTACAAAATTATCATATTTCATAATTGAGCATTCATATATTGTTTTAACAAAATCAAGACTTCAAAGAATGGGTTGATAGCAACAAATAGTGTATTTCATCGTTAGTTACAATTGTTTCAAGACTATTCGAACAAATTTAAACATTATGTCCTTTGAAAATTTTCACAAGAACAGCCTTTCTCCAGACTTATTGGATAAAAAACACTTTAACAATAAAACATTATGGAAACGATTTCCCTTATAAGGAAAAGAAAACAAGCAAAAATATTTTACCTATATCTCATCCTTGCAAAGTATTTTTTTAAAGATTTATATATTTACCTATTTTCGTATCTCCATTTAAAAGAAATTTCAAGCAAATTATCATATAATGTCACCACTAATTACCTATGTCAATTTAATGTTTTATTAATATTATTCATTGATTTCTCAAATTAAATTTCTTTATTTCTTTTAAATTATTTTTTCCGGACTAGTTTCGTATCTGGAATTTGCTTTGTTTATTTACAAAAACATCAGCTAACCTATTTATGTGATTTAAGAAAAGTTTTTGTTTAAAACTTATTCAATAAGGAAAGGAAGTTTAACATTACTTTATACTTAGTTCATTCTCATTCTTCATTTAAAATTAAGGATCTGAATTTATTTTTAACGTCTTCTTACCGAAATATAGAGAATCTCAGGACGAAATGTGTAGTTTCTACATAGAAAATCAATATCTCCATCAGATTGTGATACAGGTGGATGCAGCTAGTGAAGTATTTGGAGAACAACCACACTCATAGTCTTGTAACTGAGTACTTTTGGTAAAAGACTGAATACGATTAGACTCGACATCTTATTATAATGGATAATGGTGTCAAGACTGGTGAAACTAGCTCTAGGCCACGGCATCTGTATAGGAAGATGAGATCATTTGTCATACAGAACTGTTTTTGGTATTGTTTTTCAATTTCGTTCCTATTTTATGGGTGGAGAGGTTAAAAGATTCTGTTTATATACGTACGAAGATTTTGGTTGGTGCCACTCGAACTAAATAAATATTTTTGCATTTAGTTTTCTTTCGATTATTTTAAAAGATTTTGGAGACCATATTATGAGTTCAATTTCAAATCTGATATGTATGCATACACACACAGACACACATGATTAGTTTAAGTATATTGTTGATATACAGTAAAAACAATATTTTATTTCAAAAGTGCTCAATGCGTGTATAGATCTTGGTGAGTCGGATGTATTCTAGAAAGATTTTAATTTAAAATTATTTTCTGACTGCAAGATTCGTTTGGAGTCCTGACAACGATATGGAAATATCGAAATGTTGATCTGCGTAGACTAATATATATATATATATATATATATATATATATATATATATATATATATATAGGGCTTTGTGTGTGTGTGTGTGTGTGTGTGTGTGTGTGTGTGTGTGCGTGCGTGCGTGCATGTCTACATGCTTGTATCAGTCTAAACGTGATCTCTTGAACAGATGTGTATTGATTGATTAAAAAACTCAATATTCTGAGGTTTCCAAAAATGCTTTACTGCCGTTTCTTTTTATGCTTCAAGATCTTGGAACCAATATCTGATTGTGATTGACTTTGAAATCATATCTCCCATCGTTCAGATTGTTCCACATCTTGGATAAAAGCATTATTTTCTTATAACAAGACTTTCCTTCCCACCCACCCTCTCTCTATCTTCTTTTCTTTGGAAACAAATCTGTCTTTCTTTTCTTTCTTCCTCACTCTATCTACTTTTTTTCTCTCGTGTGTTCTCTCTCACGTGCATCATTTTATTGAAATAAGATCTTATTCCTTCTTTCTCCCACTGTCTCTCTTTTTATTTTGCTCTCTCACACACATACACATTCCTTCTCTCTCTCTCTCTCTCTCTCTCTCTCTATCTATCTATCTATCTATCTATCTATTTTTCTCTCCCCTATCGTTCTTTTATTTTCGTGAAACAAACCTCTATTTTTCTCTCTTTTATATTTCTTTTTATTTTATCTCTTCGTCTTTCACTTTTTCTATGTAAGACAGACATCTTTCTTTTTTCTTCTCTCGCCTCCTTCCTCTTTTTCTCTCTTTCTACCTCTTTTCATTTTGCCTTTTACTTAAGATACAAAACTTTCTCTCTCGTTCTCTCCCTATCTCTCTCTATCTCAAAGAAATAATAATCTCTCCCTATCTCTCTCTATCTCAAAGAAATAATAGAATTGTTTACAATCGTTTTCCGCCATTGGACTCTCGAAGTAATCAATTACATTAGTTATTGGGTTTCCACATAAAATACCCCCCCCAAAAAAAAAGAAGCTGATGTGCCGTAAAAAGAAGGGACAAAACTAACGAATCAGTAATTCATTTGCTAATTTTCAGATTGTTTTTTGTTTTTTGGTTTTTGCTATTACAACATTGCAATATACTCCACCACTGTATTATGAATTCCGACCCCGGCTAAGTACTACTTATTTTTTTACTGGTATTTACCAGTTTTCTTTTTATTTATTTTTATTTGACACAATTGGTGTCTTTTTTCGCATACATTTTTATTTTAAATAGTTACGAACGTTTTGTATCTTCATTCCAATGTTTTGCTGTTGTCTCAATATAATTCAAACCTTCATTTTGTTTTCTGAAAACTTTCGTTGACGCGAAGGAAACCGCTCAATCTCTCGTTTACTTTATGTCCCTGTTTAATTGTTAGTCTGTCTTTCATACACTCTGTGTTCTTGCTATTTCATGAAAATGTTGATATATCGTGTAGTTTATCCTCATATATATATATATATATATATATATATATATATATATATATATATATATATATATATATATATATAAGGGGGTGGTCACCAACAATGTGAATTTTTAACATTATTTTATTATCCCGTGTTTTGCTTTTTCATTGAAAATTATGTTTAGATCATTGTAATAATGTTTTAAAATCATTGAAATCGTTTTTAACGCGTTTCAGACGTTCTGTAAAACATTCTCTTCAGAAAGTATTTAAAATGTTCAAGATGTGTTAAAAATGTAAAAAAAACATTTTCGTAGTTCCTTTGAAATGTTTCCGAGAGGTGGAAACATGTGTAAATGATTCTACTTTTCATTCGTATGTTCAATTTTTATTACTGGTTCATTGGGCTGGACTGTGGTCACTGATGTCTTATGTTTCTCTCTCTCTCTCTCTTTCTCTCTCTCTCTCTCTCTCTCTCTCTGCTTGTATTTGTATTTATCTTTCTTTGTTTTTTCTCATCATTTTATCCTTTTTACTCTTACTTGAGTGAGGATGAGGGGACCATTGGTACTTGGTCAGCTGGGTGCTTAGGATAGGATGTGTGTGTGTGTGTGTGTGCGTATGTTTGTAGGGGGGGTGAGTGTATGTGTTTTTTCTTTTATTGGTTTGAAGGATGTGTGTTCTGTTTTATAGTATTATAAAGTTAGTTGCTTCTCTAGGAAGGTAACTGTGATCCAAGGTCGTTACTAATGTGTATGTGGTAGGAGGGGGACCAGCTCCTCTAAAATAAGGATAGGGATGTTTTCATTCAATTTTGATATTTATTTTTTGGATTCTTAGCTTTTAGTATTGTGATTTTTCGTTTCAGCCTTAGACTGTTCAGGTATTATTAATATTATGTTTGTTTAGATAAAGAGGTGTATTTATAAAGATAAGTAGGGGATTTTTTAATGTTTCTATTTATTTGTCTCCCCATGTGGGTATGGCCAGACCCAGGATCGGTTCTTAGTGTGAGGAAGATCTCGTTCCTCAGAGGAGAGTGGCCACTTGGAGGGGTATAAGTATGGGAGGAGGGATGATAGAAGGGATGATAGTTATATATATATATATATATATATATATATATATATATATATATATATATATATATATATACTCTTTATTTGTTTTTACATAAGTAGTAATATGTTGCTACACAGTCATTAGCATGTTTCGGTCAGCTAGTTCCAGTAACTAGAAACCTCTTCCGGCGATACAGCCTGTACTAAAGCAAAGTTTGCAATAAAAATATCAGGTCTTCCTCGTCACAGGAGATTTCAGTCCATGTTGTGAAAAATAAGATTTTGTTGTATGTAAATAAGACCTAATAAGGGTGCGAAATGGAGTCTGTGTTTAGATATAGGAATGAAAAAAGGGTAAGATGAAGAATGAAAAGGTCAAACTATAAATAATTTATTGGTGGTGATTCTAACGCATGTCTTTCTCCTTCCTACTTGTCCCTTATCCTATCTCTCATCATAGCTTTTATACTTATTTACTTTGCGAATAATACTTTATAATAATAATAAAAATTCTCAAAATGTATACAATTAATTTATCTCCATGCTTAGACATCATCTACTCTAATTGTGGTAATGATAATTAAAAATAGAAGGTAATAGGGGATAACATGTTGGTAACTGTGATATTTATGATAAATGATAATGATAATTTTTAATAATAATTATATTGATTAATGAAAGTTGTAGTAGGCAGGCAGGCTTGAACCAGTAACGCAAAGGATGAAAAGAAAGTTAAATAAAACGTGACGTGTTAGCTGTTGCGCCCATCGCCAAACCGTAAATGACGTTGGTTTAAATTAAGGCTAGACAACCGAAAAGAGGGGATGATTCGAAAATATCGGCTAAAAAAGCAACCCCTCTCTATAGAAAAGTGCCCAGTTGAGGGTGAAGAAATTAATGTTTTGAGCAAATCTTTCGATATTTGTCATCCAAATAGTCGAGCTCTAAAATGATCTTGTGAAAATCTGTCGCCTCTGTCGAAAGTTTTTGCGAGATATACATCCATGCATACATACATACATACATACATACATACATACATACATGATGGCAGCAAATTCGCTTTCGAACATTGCCATCACTCGATATGAAAAAAGAAAAAAAAAAGGTATATAGATAGAAAAACGAAAACATTCAGTGATGGGCTTCACGAATGTGGATTTTAAGCCCTGCTAAACTCTGGCATTCCTTAGCACACATTGTACAGACATGTGCACCACTAACAGCACGTTCTTGCTGTTCTTTTCTATGCAGGATCAAATGCCGTTTCAAACCGCCTCTCGTTTTGTACATATGCCCGCAGTGTACACAGGTCAATTCTGGCAACACAAGACTGTTTTGTGGCCCGCTGCGCCGATGAGTATGCTGGTGACTTATCAGCCCAGCTCTCCTAAGACATATTCTTCCTCACACTCCAGACCAATTTGGCTCCCCCTCCCATCCACGGCTCCTTTCACTCTCCCTTTCCGGATATCACGCTTCAGCTGCTCATACTGGGTTCGATCCACCTCAAACTTGCCCACACCACCCTCCGTGATCCAAAGCAAGACACTCCCAGGTTCTTTCATCAATCCCACATTTTTTTAAGGTGGATCTTAAACAATCCTTAAATCTCAATTTAGGCTTTTGAGCCAGACGTCTTCTCTCGGTGAGCTCACCATAAAGGAGTTGTTTGGGAAGTCGACTGTCTAACATCCTCACCACATGTCCACTCCATCTCAGTATGTGCTTAATAACGTGAGCCTCAATGCTAAGGCATTGGGTTCGATCAAGCACATCCACATCACTGACATACATCTGCCAACCCACACCAAAGATTCGCCGTAGGCACATCTGGTGAAACCGCTCGAGACATCTCAAATGCTCCCTGTATGTTGTCCAAGTTTCACAACCATAGAGAAGAGTAGAGAGAACACATGTGGCATAAACCTTAATCTTAGTTGGCAGCAAGATCCCATGACGTCTCCACAGACGCCCATCCAACTTTCCAAAGGCATCACTTGCCCTGCTGATCCGTAACGATACCTCATCATCCAGGGTACCAGACATACTCAGTGTGCTACCCAAGTATACAAACTTAGAGACAACCGCTAACCTTGACCCACAGATATAAACTGATGGCTCATAGTATGGTATGCACGGTGCAGGCTGATACATTAAGACAGTTTTTTCAGATTGATGGTTAAGCCCAATGCACTGCAGGTAACCACAAAAGCGCCCACAAGATGCTGCATATCAGTCACCGTATGAGCCACCAGATCACAGTCATCCGCATAGAGCAAGTCATGAATCGTGTTGGTGAGTACCTTTGTACTTGCATTGAAGCGCCTAATGTTGAACAACCCCCAGTAGTTCGGTAACGAATATAGACACCATCAGAGCACCCACCAAATGCCATCCGAAAGACCATGGTGAAATACAACGCAAAGAGTGTGGGTGCTGAAATGTCTCCCTGCTTAACACCATTTTCTACTGAGATAGGATCAGCCAGCTTTCCCCCAACGTTGATCACAGCCTTCATACATACATACATACATACATACATACATACATACATTTCAACAAACAGGTGAGATTTATATCATAGATAACAGAGGCAAGGACATCAACACAACACATACAGATAATCTTCAATTTGTCAAATATTTCTATTAAGAGTAAACATGATTAAAAGTTTGAGGAAGACTTGATATGGAATATAACACACATGTATACACCAAGTGCTAAAATTTCAGTGGATGAATTGGGGGAAATAGATAAATATTTGGAGTATGTAAAGAAATTGCTTAGAAATAATAGGTATAGTCATATGGAATGATTTTCCAGAGCAATGCTGACAAAGATGGTGCAGTAATGAAATTAGCCAATATTTAATTTTGTGGAGATTTAAGTGAAAAGGTGCATTTCTGTGGGATCTTTGTATATATAGTCTTAGAATCTTGTTTGATAGGGACCTAAGGGTAAAAAGTATGTAAGTGATAAAGGAGGTGTGATTTGTAATGCCTACAATTTATTGATGTTTCTTGTTTTTTTATTTATGAATTATTCTTATCTTTAAATTTAGTGATCTAGAGTTTTTCATTTAAGCAAAGGAACCAAGGGGAGTAAAGTGATTGACAAGTTCTGTTGTTTTTTTTTTTTGAGGATTTCTCACTTAACAATTGGTGTTAAGTGTTTTCCTATTAGTTCACTGTAATATGTAGCCAATGATGTCTTATTACTATACTTTGTATTCTGAAGGAACTTTTATGGCTAGTGTGTGTTTGTTTGAAAGTATTGTTAGTTGGACCTATGTGGAATTTGTTAGTGACAGGATCCTCCTTTGCTCTAATATTAGCTAGGTATGTCACATAGGTTGCCAGAAAGTTCTGTTTGAGGGAACAATTAGATTTATCTATACAACTACAAGTTATATATATATATATATATATATATATATATATATATAATGTGGATTTTTTAACAATCAATTTTAATACCTTTTAAATGATATATATATATATATATATATATATATATATATATATATATATATATATATATGTGTTTATGTATGTATGTATGTAAGTATGTATTATTAGTTATTCCAAAATCAGAAGATGTACTTAACTCACACTCATAATATTTATTCTTTTTTATGAAGTTTATAATACATGTATTTTGTTGAATAGCGGATAAATGCTAAACAACTCCTCAGAGACAAAGGTATATTTCCTAAATAACTGTTGGAAAGATTTTTATATGGAAACAAAAATCTAGACAAAAACAAAATGGAAAAACATAAATTTTAAAGAATAAAAAACACTTACTTATTGTAGTGTTTATAGCCCCCCCCCAAAAAAAAAAAAATAATTGTGTTTTGAATTCAATTATTTCTGGTAGATACATGCTCTGAAAGTGAAATTTCGCTTCCATTAAACCTAATATTTATTTCAATTCGAAATACTAATTATAGAATATATGCCTCAATAGTACATATATCAAGGTCTTACATCAAGCAAAATTGATTTTAAAGAAATAAAAGGTGTTTCTTCATTGATATTCAATCAAAACATTTATAGACAAATGTATTTTCAGATTTACAGAAAAAAAAATTACTATTGAATATTCTTAACAAAGCATCTATTTTTTCTTCTTCTTCGATACACGTAGCCCAAAGTCTGGGTTATATTTAAATTGGTGACTTTACTTCTGTCTGACTGTAGTATGTGTGTGTGTGCAGTTCTAAAAATACTAACGGAGCTGCTCAGGCATTTTTGTAAGCCAGAGTAAATTCATTTCTTGTGTTCCAGCCTTCTAATCTTGCACCACATCTTCCCATCATGGAAGGGAAGAAAATGTCGCTTGTAAAAATACCAAACTCTGATTTCTCTAGAGAGATTCATCGATCTCGTTTAGTATGAATGATGAAAATGCCTGAACCGAAAGTCTAATGGCTAACGGTGTTCTTTGTTAAGTTGTCCGCTTTAAAAATATTAAATAAATCTATATATCTATAAAAGTGAGAATGTGTGTGTGTGTGAGGACACTTCTCAACCTATATACTCAACGAATTTTGGATCTACAGAATTGTAAATTTGCTATATAGGGTGTTCAACCATGTAAAAAGCTTTTTAATCGGTGTTCATCCGGAAAAAAGGCTGCTGAGTGGTCCAAATTGAAAAATTAATACTTGCTGGTCATTGGATTTTTATCTGTTTGTCAACTGTTTTATGACCGTGCATGTGCGAATCCTCACATTATGTTAAGAATAAGTAAGTTTAAAAACACTTTTTAATGATCGTGATGAGCTGGCCCAATGGTAAGCGTTTTTAAGTTTTGGTTTCGATCTCAGCTCGAGCATTTTTTTATTTTTTTTTATTTACAGGAAGTGAACTGTTTAGAAAAAAACAATACTCACATGCTTATGTCTCAGTTCCTTTCCGTTTTTGTTTTTTTAAAATAAATTTCTTTTTTCATGAATTTAACGCTACGTTTAATACACCGGGTACATCTGCTAGTATGAAATAAAAGAATGTAGAAACATTTTTTATCCATTTATGTGGTGTATGTGAAAAAATGTATAATTTAATTTTGTTGATTTTCTCTTAAACAGTAAGTCATAATAATGATGATCATTTTCTATTATGCAGGATTTTTCTCAGTAGGTATTTAAGTAAATAACTATTATTTAAAGAAGAGATAATAATTAACCATTGAGATTGGAAGGCATAGTGAAATTAATGGTTTACAAGGCCAAAGTCACCTCGGGCAACACTTCTATGAAAGCGGTAATCTATATCGGTATATCACACACTACAGTCAAACACAAATACTATGTATCATAACATTAATTTTAGGCACTCAGACGAATTAAGTGTCACTTTCTTGGCAGCCCGAATATTAAACCTAAGTTTTAAAAAAATCTTTTCTTTTTCTTGCTGATATAAATTTTGTTGAAATTATCAATGTTTACAGAGATTTTAACTGAGATCATGTTTTAATACTGTCAATGGTGTAAGAGTTGTTTCGCTTTGGCAGCTTCAGATTTATGCTTATTTTTCAATTACATAAGGATTTTAATTAACTTGGAGTTACTTCACTTTGATTTTCTCGTTACTATATAAAGTTGTGATCACATTTATTTCTCTCTCTTCGTCCCAGAATGACAATAAAATCAGACGTGTCTCTCCGTGTATGTGTGTTGAACGAAAACATGCTTACATGTTAATTTACTTTCGCTGATGTCGGTTGCCTTACACAGTATAAATCATGTTGAAAACAAATAAGGTATTTTTATTTGATTCTTAACTTTCATAATTAACCATCACAACTTTGTATATTTGTAGTTGACCTATAGGGTGATTGAAAGTGTGGAATTCTTAATGCATATGCATAGATAGCTGTGATCCATAAGGAAGACTGCGCATTACTATTAAATCTCAGCATTGGAAAAAATACGATTATCTGTTTTGATCATTTCAGTTACTTCCTTTCTAAACTGTTTTTCTTGGCAGCCAAATATGGAACTTAAATATTCAGTGTTTCTTTCTTTCTTTTTTTTTTTTTTGCTGATATGAAATATACACTATTTTATACTGCAGTGAGGTTTTTGTAGTACTCCCAATCAGTACATTGATAAAATCTGATTGTTTTCTGAAACAGCATTTTGGTTTTGACTCAGATTTATGGTGATAGAAACCATTATTGATCAGAAACCATTATTGATCAGCATTCTTGAGTAGGTTATGAGCATCTATCATGTAATCCTCAGGTAGTGTCCTCAAAAATAGACTGAGAAGTGAATCTTGCTGGTCCACACAATGTGGATTTTTGAAAAGAAATGTGCAATCGATGGGATCCTTCTATCGATCCAGTAGATATCTCACTGCTGATGCAATTCTCTATACAAGAGCCAGGTACGTCCAAGGATGGAGTACTGTTGCCACATCTGGGCAGGAGCTGCTAGAAAGGATTTATCCTGCCTTGATAGAGTTCAAAATAGACTTCGTAGCCTTGTAGGGGATGCCCTTTTCTCTTCCCTGCAACCTTTATCTCACAGAAGAGATGTTGCGAGTTTGTCTCTGCTTTATCGTTATTTTCATGGCAAATGCTCGGCTAAGCTCCAATCTACGGTTCCCCCTCGCCAGACTTTCACAAGAAACACTCGTCTAGCAGAAAACACTATCACTAACTTCTCCCATTTTTTTTTATCTGTGCCTAAACCTAAATGTAGATTCCATGAACAAAGCTTCTTTCTTAGAACTGCACGCCTGTGGAATTATCTTCCGTTTTCTTGCTTTCCAGCTGACTACAATATGGTTGTCTTCAAGTCTAACGTAAACAAGCTTTTGATGAACCGTTCCATTTAAGTTAACAAATTTACCGAATTCCATTATTAACGATTACTATATTGTCCAATTCCTACTGTACGCTCTGTAACCCTTATCCTCGAGTGGCCTCTTGGCCTTGATAAGTGGTGATGCCTATGTAAAAAAAAAAGCTCAAGAAACTAATCTAGACTCTGTGGTGTACATTACAGTTCTCAAATATATGAATTTGGGTGCTCGTATCTGATACCAAAGTACAAAAAGTCTTACAACGTATGAATGAGATGGTTTCTATGCACTTCTGAGAAATGCAAGATACTCCTAGCAATCAACAATCCATTAATAAACTGTATCAAAGTCAAGCAAGAAATATTTTTATAAGTATGCACGCACAGAAAGAAGTCCCTTTCGGCAAGATGGTCAGACAGAAAGCAGACATAATACAGAAAGCATCATCTCACACGAGAACAAATAAAAAATAGCACATTCACTCTATCCATTACAGGCAAATAATGTTCACCACTCTACAAATAAAAAACAATGGAAAATAATAAAAACTAGCGGGACCTGTGTAAATTCCACAAGGGACTGATTCATGTGCAATATATTAATGTTGGCATGCTGTAGATATTCAGCATAAATGGAGACGCTCGGATATTATTGTAGTAATTTTGTTCAAACTGCAAAATCATTTATTCAAGCTAGCAGGGACGCCCGGCATAACCAGGTCGTAAAATGCGCTTAAATATGATATTTTAATGTTTGCAGATTTCATATACATTATTATAGACTTAATGGTTCTAATCGATTTTTATATATTATAGAGTTGCGATTTCAAAAATAAAAAATATATCTATATGACTTGGGTTCATCAGCTTGAATCGAAATCGAATCCCAAATTTATATATATATTTATATATATATACTCACACACATAGTGAATTTAATATAATAGTCTCTCTCTCTCTCTCTCTCTCTCTCTCTCTCTCTCTCTATATATATATATATATATATATATATATATATATATATATATAACTTTAGTTCCTTCAACTATAATTGAAACCGAAAGCAAAACTTATGAGGAATTCTTGGTAAAAAGTAATGAAACTACAAGTAAGTTATAGATCTTACTTGGTAACAAAAAGTGAAGCAGAGGGAATAGGGTGAAGAAAAAGGTGATTTCACATGAAGCGTAAAATATCCAATAACGGTAAAATCCAAAAAAGTTGATTAAATTTCCATTTGCACAAGTAAAATCCAAGGGAATCGCGTAATTGGAAGATGAGCCAAAGTAATCCAAAAGGCAGACATCCGTGGAATAATTCACAAATTCACAAGGAAAAAGAGAATGAATTCAAATAATATTATTAAAAGAATATATATATATATATATATATATATATATATATATATATATATATATATATATATATATATATATATATATATATATAAAGCTGAACGTCTCTCTGTGCGTGTCTGGTTACGAATAGATTCCTATATGGTTGAATATTATAGAAAACTGATCACATATAATGATAGAAGATGTATCGGGAGACAGGAGTCGGTATGTTTGATCTGGCATAATGATGATTCATTAAAATTGTGGGGTCTGCGTACACGCCTGGTCCACAAAGTATGGAAATAAAAAATTTAAAAAAACGTTTACAAGTGTTTATATATAGATGTACATAATAATACTTTGATAAGTATGTTTTAACTTAAATAGAGATGGTATAATAAAATTGTGGGGTTTGCGTTCGCGCCTGGCCCCCATAGAAGGAAAATACGCACAAACTTAATAAAGACTTTTCATGTCTATCTGCGTAAGTATACTTTGATAATTATGTTTCAGTTTGAAGAAATATGGTATAATAAAATTATGGAGTGTTCATTCGTGCCTGACCTCCATAGAATGGAAATATGTCACAAAGTTTAACAAGGTTTTTTAATATAGATCCACAGAATATTGTGATAAGTGTTTCAGTGTGAACAGGTATGGTATAATAAATTATGGTGTTTATCTATTTTATTTTTACTTCATCATATTTTGCTTTGGGTTTGATACCCCCAAATTCGAAGCTATCTCTTTACAACCCTTCCTTTTCATAACCTATCATACTTTCATAAATCAGAGTCCATTTTCTGTAGGCTGTTTTTGAACCCAGTCAACGACAGGTACTTTTGCTAGTATATATATATATATATATATACTAGCCGGCCGCTCGGCATTGTCCGGCGGTCATAAAATATGCATAAATATTATAGTTTAATGTTTTTTTTCTAAACAGTTCACTTCTTGTAAGTAAAAAAAAAAAAATATGTGAGCTGAGATTGAAACCAAAACCAAATAACAACGTCTGAAGTGCAATAACCATTAGATCAGCTTGACAAGATCTTTAAAAAGTGTTTTCAAACCTACTCATTCTCGACATAAGAAATCTGTCATATGAAACATTCATGCATGCGCATTCGTGAAACAGCTGACAAACAGATAAAATTCTAATGACTCCCACGTACCAATGTTTCAAGTTGGACATCTTAGCAACTCGATATTTTTCATATGAAAAGTTTTTCACATGTCTGAATACCTTATATACCAAATTCCAAGTCTGTAGATCAAAGATTCGTTGAGTATTTAGGTTGAGATATGTCCTCACACACACAATCTCACTTATATATATATATATATATATATATATATATATATATATATATATATATATATATATTGACTATGTAGAAAATAAGTTCTGGAGAACAAGAGGTCCCTCGTTTTAATGTTACTACTCATATTCGCATATTCATAGCACTCCAACTTTTTGAGTTGAAAAATAGGAGGCTTTACTTTTGGAACGACACTCGTATATACATTTGCATATGTATGTAGTTGTCCATAGACAGTTTCATTGACTTATAGCTCTTCTTTTATTTCCATACTTTGTGGACCTCAGCCTGGGATCGAAACTTTATCATGCTTCTAACCCCTACACTATTTGGCTACTGCTAGGTTGGTAGGTGAATTTACAATGATAAACAGTGTCAACCGCTGTAAGCTCCATTTGTTTACATAAAAAGCATTACATTTATTCCCTATGTGCAATTTTTTTTATTTCCCTCATCACTATGCTCAATGCAAGAAAGTGAGCATATATATATATATATATATATATATATATATATATATATATATATATATATGAGTTTTTTCAATGTAATTATCCACAGACACGTGTTTGGTCGTTTATGAATCCTCAGCTATAGTTCACACACACACACATAAGGAACATTTTGTGTGTGTGTGTGTGTGTGTGTGTGTGTGTGTGTGTTCTCTATAACGATTGGGGCCGATGTGTTTTGTGTACTTGACAGTGTTTTAGATAGCTTTTGTATCGAAATATCTTCTATAAGTATTGATAATTGAAAAAGTCTGATGAAAGAAGGAACAGGCTATTTTGTCTAAAGTTAACGCCTTATACAGCCTAACATCACAAGTTTATTTGAGAAGTTTTATTACCGCACAAGCCGAAAGGTCCGGCATATAAAAATCAACAGTAGATCCTTTGATATTAGAGGATCGCGTTCAACATGAATGTTTCTGTTTAGAGCACAACTGAACAATGATACTTGATATTTGCATTTTATACTTTAAACTATTATATATAAAATGATTTTATAACATCAACAGTAGGTTCTCTACAGTGCAACGTAGACATCAGTGGATTGTGGACTAAGTAACTGCGGGGAGGATAGAAAAATGGTCGTGTTTACCGATTTCGATGATAAAATATGAGAGGGTGAAATGCTCGTTGATAATCAATCATTCCTGTACAACGTCGAGTCTCTCTGCTAGTGCATATATATATATATATATATATATATATATATATATATATATATATATATATATATAATTAGTTTTCTATTATTTTTTTGAAAAAAGAAATTCAACAGAGTGCTCAATTATATGGAAAATCCGAAAATAAGAGCGTATTATTTATATATATATATATATATATATATATATATGTATTTTTTTAAATTTCTTTCTTTTTTTTTTTTTTGAGGGGGGTATCTAAAACGGCCCCTACTTATCGGGTTTGAAACCGACGGTACCAATGACTTATCTAATCTAAAACTTTCTGTAAACAATATATATATGTATATATATATATGTGTGTATATATATATATATATATATATATATATATATATATATATATATAATTTATTTATACAAACATTGATGGCTACATATGTGCAAACATGTCTCTGTAATCACCCGCGTTGAGGATTACATTTTCAGGCTAAGAATTATCGTCGAGAGTTCTCATATGTAGCCATCAATGTTTGTATAAATAAATTTAATATACCTGCTCTGTTAACTTATTGAGCACACTTTGGTAGACACATGTTGTTTCATTGGATGTATTTCTAGGAAACTAAACTCTACTGGCAATATATATATATATATATATATATATATATCCTTTTTTTTCTATGGCGTCAAATGGTTCAGGGTCGCATAACGAAGTCTCATTGACTGAAACAGATAGCTGTTTGTAGCTCGAATAAATGAAAAAATATTTTGCTCTTGTTATCGAGTACAATCTAACAACGTCGTTGTATTCATTAGTCCCTCTTTTGAACATCTTAAACCTGAATTTACATATATATGTGTGTATTTGTGTGTGTGTGTGTATATATATATATATATGTGTGTGTGTGTGTTTACATACAAAGACATATTAGCAGGTGGTTGGTTAAGATTGACAGGAAATAATGTGCCTGCAAATACGTAAAATGAGTCATTAGAAAAAAAAAACAATGAAAAAGACCAAAAATAAAATTTGAAGAAAAAAATATGAAAAATTAAAAAAAACAAACTGTGCCAACAATTCAGATTAATCAATAAAATGCCGAGAGATTGATAACAGGCGTTTGGAGTCGGTTGAAGGTGGGTGGAGGAAGAAAATGATGAAGAGGAGGGGCGGTATATCGAAGATGAAGGAAGAGAAAAGAAGCCGAAAAGAAATCAGAGAAAGTGGAATTGAAGAATGACGCATATGAACAGGGAAATGATTGCAAAAAGTCATTGTGTTTGGAACGGGGAAATAAGGAAAAAGAATGCAGCTGTAAATACAGTAAAACTGCAGATGCACAAATGATTTCTGCAGTTATGGAGACGGGGAGGAGAGGCGGCTGCATCATGATTGAGAAATGGTGGCATTGTTGTAATGATGCTGAGGAGGTGGAGGATAATTTTCATGTCAGACGGAAGTGCATTTTTGGTGTATGGGCAAACATTAGGTAGATGTATTGTTAGAAGGAGGAAGAGGGGGACTATGCGAAAAAAGAGAGGGCAGTGGAAAGACAGAGAAAAAGTGAAGAGAGGGAGAGAAAAAAGAGGGGGATAGACAGACAGAGATAAAGACAGAAAGAGAGAGACAGGAAAATAGAGAAAGATGAAGAGAAATAAAGAAAAGCAAGAGACGAGACAAATATCAGAAAAATGAAGACATAGTGTATAAGAGAAAGGGAGAGTAAGAGAGAGAGAGAGAGAAAGAGAGAGAGAGAGAGATGTCGGAAAAAGAAAAAGTAAGAGAGAGTATATGAAGAAAGGGGAAGATATACAGGGTGGAACGATAAAGTTGTCGCCCTAAAGAAAACAACACAACAGCTTTATTTTTAAGCTTTTATCGAAAAAATCAATTCAGGTAGCTTGATTATGTAGTAGAGCTGATATCTATTCAATGTAGCCGCCTTCAGCCTCTATCACCGCCTTGATACGGTCTGGGACTAGAAGTATACCTTTTCCACAAGTGCCTGCAGGAGCTCGGCGAATACTCGGTGGATTGCGGCGATCAGGCTGGTTTTGGTGTTGTGGGAGGTCATGTTGGTGATGTTCTCGACGTATGACCAACGAAGTAGTCCTGCGGGTTCAGGCCAGGATAGGAGGGGGGGGGGCAGTGAGAGAAAGATACAAAGTCGTAGCACACTTTCTGAAGCCAGGCCTGGGTTTCTTTGGACTTGTGGGCTGGTGCCGAATCCTGCTGTCACATCCAGGGTCTGCCAGCGGCCACCTGATTGCATCAGAGGATAGCTAAACTCTTCAGAACATCCAGGTACACTTTGGTGTTGACTTTCAAGCCGACTTCGAAGAAAAGATAAAGAAGGGCACAAATATATATATATATATATATATATATATATATATATATATATATATAGATAGATAGATAGATAGATAGATAGATATTATGTGTTTTTGTTTTGTTTTGTTTTTTCGTTTTGAATGAATTCAATTATTTACGGAAGGGCATTTTTACCTAAATGCGAGTTGGGAATAATTTTCCCTTTAACCAATTCAGCCCTCTGATGAGTCGTAGACGACGAAACACCTGTCAATGGATAATATATATATATGTGTGTGTGTGTGTGTGTATGTATCTACATATATATATGTAGAGAGAGAGGGGGAAAGAGAAGGAAAAAGAGAGAGAGGCGATGAAACAGAGAGAGATACAACTTAAAGGCTTGACATAGCAACTATCGCCGAAAAATCCTATAAATATAATACTTGCAATCAAGTTTCTATCGCATCAAACACATTGTGTGCTTGAAAAGTAATCACTTATATTGTGGTAAGAGTGGATCGTACTTCATACAAAAACTATCTATTTCAAACAAATTATGTGTGGTAGGGAGTATCGAGTAATTTCTATGTGTAGATATATACTGTACTGTATATATACGGTCATATATATATATATATATATATATATATATATATATATATATATATATATATATATATATATATGCATGTTTCGTTGAACGGCATGGATAATTCTTTGTTTCTCTTCAGATTTATCTTTTCTATTTGAGGGCCAATGTTCGAATATTCTGTTCGGGTGTAAAAAGAAATTCGCAATAGCTGCGAACGTTTTAAACTCCTATGAGTCGTCTTCAGGCGTATGATGAATTATAAATTACGTTCAGTGAATTTATTGAAAAAGTCGATGAAACTCGTTTAAAAGCTTTTAAGCCTCCCCTCTTCCTTATATTGAGCCTGATTCAATAATATTCAATAAAAATAATAAAATAAAAGATAAATAAATAAAAATAACAACAACATCAATAATAATAATAATAATAATAATAATAATAATAATAATAATAATAATAATAATAATAATAACTACTTATTTTACTGTAACCAAATGCATGTTAATTATAAAATCGACGAAAAAAATAATTTAAACAATTTGTATATAAACAAATTTCCCCTATACAATAAACTCTAAACTGCGATTTATCATATACTATTTAAAAAAAAAAAACTCATAACCACTAAATTACTAATACGTAATAACCACACACCCGATGACAATTGTCTAAAAACTAGTAAGGATGTGTATGTTTTCAAATATTTTAGTGAGAAGTATGTCTCCAAAATAATTCATATATCGGCATGACTAGAACTAGCATTTCTCGCCGGCTTACATGTCTTCCCCTAACAACTCTATCTACAATCACACAGTAGCACACGACACGAAAACTGAATTCAGAAACACATTAATAAAAAAAATACCGCCATTTTAGGCATCACACATTGTAACCTGCGCCTCCCCATCATAGGAGTCTTGCTCATTCGCATAAACAAACCGACCATCAATTAGGCTCAATCTTTTTTTCTTTTTTTTTTTTACATGGGGGTCGCCACTTATCAAGGCCCGAAGGCCACTCAGGGATAAGGGTTATTGCGTATACAGTAATCAGTGAGTGAGTAATCTAAGGGAGAGGGTATGCTTTGCATGTATATGTTTATATATATGTATGTATGTGTATGTATATATATATGTGTTTATATGTTCATATATATGTATACGTGTGCGTGTTTGTATGTATATATATACATATATATATATATATATATATAGAGAGAGAGAGAGAGACTATTATATTAAATTCACTATGTGTGTGAGTTCCTTACTCATAGGTTCCGAAACGGCTGAGCCCATCTTTTGCAAATTTCACACAAAGATAATTTATATGTCTGGCAGTGTTTTTAGATATGGTTTGTACAGAAATTCATCGGATAAGTATTGAACATCGAAAAAAAAAAACTAGTCTTTCTTCTCTTATAGATAAAAAGAATTTTTACAGGGGAATACTTTACCTTACACCGTTGTAACTTTGTGGCCGGTGTAGCACAAAAATGTAAAAATTCTTTTTTTTATCTGTAAAAGAAGAAAGACTACTTTTATGATCGTGAGTCCCAAATATTAGCTGACGTGATATTGTAAACAAATACAGACGGAATTTGAGGAACAACATTTTCATTATTATTTCTTAAATCTTTTTGCGAATTAGTTCACCGGGTAAATTATTCCTCGTAATATATAATATTTACTAGTAGATTGATTCTGTAACAATACATACGCAATCTACATAAATTAAAAAAAAATCATGCTTAAGCATATTGTATGAGCCAGTTGTCCAACTAGTATATATATATGTTTCGGATGTTGGACCATGTTTACAATCCAACAGCCTCGTCAGACCTTACAGAAATTTCTGTAAGGTCTAACGGGGCTGTTGGATCGTAACCAAAAAAAAACAGATGAAACGGTAATAAAAAAATAAAACACATATTTGCTCTTCAGGTTTTTAGTAATCACCAGTTTTACTAAATATATATATGTATATATGTGTGTGTGTGTGTGTGCATGTATATGTATATATATATGGTAGTCAAGGTCTGGTGTGGACATCATACTTTGCTTCTCACGAACAAATCAACCTCACGTGCACGTCGTGACCACTGCCATGCAGATGAGGCTCTGATGAATGGCAAGTGTCATGCGCTGTATAACTGGACCTCCACTACCTTGTGAGCCAAGGTTCTTTTAACCAAAGGCTAAGGGTGAGGTAACCCTGAAAGAAACCTCCAGAGGAGCTTAGGTACTGTCAGCTGCGGCATACATGACCCACCGGCATGTGGAGTATGCTCTGGTTCCCTGAAACCTGTCCCAGTCATGAATCAAATAGTGGGTGGAAATGGCTCCTGTAACCGTGGTGAAGGCAACCTCTCTAGGAGAAGGAAAACCCTGATATGTAACCTGCGGCGACTGCTGCTTCCAATTATGTTGACTTGCTCTTCCTTTTGGTTCAATGTGGCAGTTGTATAGAGAGTGGGATTGTCTCAGTGCAAAGTCTTTCCTCATTATAAAAAGCTTCAAGCACAGGCATTACTTGATATGCAATGGAATACACATTTTGCAATCAGTGTGTATCTCGATAACAAAAAGGTTGGCTTTAGCCTAAAATGGCAAACGGACGTTCAATGAGGACTGATACAAATATGGGTGTCAATGGCAACAAGGGCTCTGGAAATTCCAGGGTCTGACCTGGTAGGTGTTCGGGGCACCACAGCTTGGACCCGGTCATCAGTGAATGTGTACGACTATAGGAAGTTCATAGAAGTGACCGTCTGGCATGTGTTGCTAGTTGCGCTCATGTTTGCGTCATTTGAGCCAGAGATATATTAAGTAATGGCAAAAATCGAGAACGAGTTGCTGCCATCATATATATATATATATATATATATATATATATATATATATATATATATATGTGTGTGTGTGTGTGTGTATACATGTGTATAGATGTGTGTGCATATACATGTGTATATATGTATGCATGTATATATATACATATATATATGTATATATATTAGTAGTGCTCCTGATACTGCTGTCCTTGAACAACTTAACTGCTGTAGCTTAAATATGAGGATCGTTCAAAATCAAATGCATTGAACACTTACTGAGGATAAGATACCAAAATAACTGTTTTATGGTGAGCTTTCTATAGGAAAGCGACCGCAGCATAAACCTACAAAAATGTTAAAGGATGTATTGAGGGCTAACCTCAAGTTGCTAGAAATTGTTACAAACGATTGGGAAGGTCAAACTGCGGATCAGAATAAATGGAAAAAATAATCACAGATGCAGAAAATTTTAGGATGCGGTATTGAAGCATGGCCTTAGAAAGCAGGATGAATATGCAATTCCTATCGAATTGCAATATCTGTGGTAGATTTCTTATGTCTTAAGCCGTTTTAGTAAACCATCGTAGTTCATAAAATATCAGGCATGACCAACAATTGTATGAGGCTTTGCTGATTCCAAGACCACACAGATATTGCAGTAATATCTCTAGTTTCGTCTTTAATTCAGCAAGCGTTTTGACAAAGCTCTCAAAAATGCACAATAAAGTCCCACCACAAGCAACACCAAATATTGGCAAGTTCCCCTGTCACCTCTGTGCAAGAGTGTAACTAGTTTGAAGAGCTATCTACACGCATGGACTCTGAAATCTGAAGATATGGCAAGCTTCTGTCAAGAAGTCGCACTTATCATGTATGTATATAAGTACATATATAAAAACATATGCATGCATATATATATATATATATATATATATATATATATATATATATATATATATATATTTGTAGTCATCGACATACAGTCCTGTTTCGTTGTATCACAACTCATGAGTGCCGCTAGACTAGCATCTCTCCCAAGCCAAGGATTGAACCTAGAACCGTTGTGTTGACAGCAGTTCTCCCACTCGACCACAGAAGGGACGCCCGCAAATAGCTCGTCGGAATGTCTATTTAAATAGACATCTGCCACCACTCTTACAGTGCTCAACTTGCCTGTTTGTAAACAAACAAACAACGAGCTTCGCATTTTTTAACCAATTAAGTAGCGGGTGAGATTATTTACGACAGTGCTCTACCCAAAGAGGGGGGCTTAATATATATATATATATATATATATATATATATATATATATATATATACTCACTTTATTGTCAGTCACGGATGTTTAAGACGAATAAATAGTAAGTTTCGACACTTTACTACAACTTCAGGGATTTCTAATCATCACAGATCTGTTCATAAAACACAATATTTTTATGCATATATTTAACTATAGATTTTTTTTTTTTTCCGATTGCCATAAAAACCCATCTCAAATGTGCAGGTACTTTCTCAAACGTAAAAATACTCTTGTTGGTGATAATCTATAGATTTTAGTTTTACTAGTAGTTTAAAATCAATAAACATTTATTATTTTATCATTACTATCAGCAAGGGACGATTTTATATCAAATAAGAAAGATAAGTAAAAGAATCGATTTTAGAATCGGAAAATAGGCATACATTTCTCCGATCCCGATACCCTGAAAAGTACCTCCTTTTTTCAATTAATCACTCTAATACTAGTATATATATAATATATATATATATATATATATTTCAGGTTAAAGGTATTCAGGAGATAAAACCCATGAATTAATACAAGGTTATTAAGAGTGCTCAATAAAAAAGAGCAAAATATATTATTTTTATTTTGTAGAAAAGTATTACATACTCGCTATACTAAACATGCTAATGTTTCGAGTAAACTGGTAGATTAAAAAAAAACAACTGTTCCTCATCAGACGAAAGAAATGAAATTTATATCTGTTATTCAGAGCATCTTGTTCTTAAATGAAGAAGAGAAATAGATATATTTTTTTATTTATAAAACTAGCGGGGGTACCCGGCGTTGCCCGAGTGTTTGTTTCCGGGACGGGGGGAGTTTTAAAAAATGTTATGGTAGGTAAGTAGGAAGGATCAAACCCGGAGTCATGAGTAACAGTAGGAAAATAAAGTGTGAAAAAAACAAAACAAAAAAAACATCTGCAACGTTAACAGTTCGGCCACCAAGAAAAGTCCATTCCAGTTGTTTAGGAAAAAAAAAAATACGACTACGGTAGGTCGGCGCGAATGTGAAAATATAATGTGAATTGTCCAGCACGCTAACCACTACGCCACAGAGCACTGCAGCTTAGTTTAGTGATTTTAAATAACTTCACATGAAAGAACTACGAAGCCAAACCGGTGTTCTCTTCTCAACTGTTCCTTGTGAATGATCCCCAAACGGTGTTAAGTGGTGGCAGGGGGAGGAGGAATTTATTAGAGAGAAAATATTTTACCACTTCCATTGACCTTAACCGATTTTGGCCGTGACTTCTCAGCCAAAAAAGTATAGAAATCTAAGATTATCGAGGAATTTGAGAAATAATAAGCCTATAACACACCTCAGATATTGTTCTGCCGTTTGTGCACATTATATATGCATGAAATATCTTGATTTTTAATCCTATTAATGTCAAAATCATACGGGAAAAAATGAGTTCATTTTATTTATATAGAAGATAAAATATTAAAACGCTAGCTTATAGTGAGAGGGGTGATACCCAGTGATATTTTAGACTTAAAAACAGATTTTAAAGTCTAAAATGCAAAACTCAAACAATCTTTATTCATGAAAAAATAATGTCTTTTAAATGTTGTCCATTTTCAACTTCGCATATTTGTGCTCTTTCCAAAACATTATTCATGACAGATTGCAGAATCTCTGGATTGCGATTTAACTCTCTTGTTTAGTTCCTTGTTTTCTTTCAATTCTTGCAGGGTTTGGGGTTTGATGTTTTGAGATCTGCCAGCTCGCAAAATGAAATAAGGAAGGTAAATTACAATCCAGAGATTCTGCAATCTGTCATGAATAATGTTTTGGAAAGAGCACAAATATGTGAAGCTGAAAATGGACAACATTTAAAAGAGATTATTTTTCATAAATTTGGATGTTGCATTTTTTTAAAGTCAGATTGTGTTAAAATTACAGAAAGATATCATCAAAAATAAAGAATCTATTTAATGAATGGCTTTCATTTTGGGGAGGTTTCATGTTTTGACAAGCTTCTGGGCTTGACCTTTACTCCTGATCTGAAATGGAACACATATATCAAATCCATTGCCAAGGTCGCTGGAAAAATGGTAGGATCTGCTCCAGTAGATATCTCACTCCGGATGTAATTCGTTACCTATATAAAAGCCAGGTAAAGCCAATGATAAAGTACTCTTGCCACATCTGGGCAGGAGCTGCTAGAAGCACCTTATCATGCTTTGACAGAGTTCAAAATAGACTTCATAGCTTAGTGGCGGATGCTCTTTTCTCTTCCCTACAACCCCTTTCCCACAGAAGAGACGTTGCGAGCATGTCACTGCTTCATCGTTATTTCCATGGCAAGTGCTCGTCTGAGCTCCAATCTATGGTCCCCCACTCGCCAAACTTTCACAAAAAACACTTGTCTAGCCAAAACCACTATCAATAATTTCCCTCTTTATCTGTGCCTGAACCTAAATGTAGATTCCATGAACAAAGCTTCTTTCTTAGAACTGCACGCTTGTGGAACTCTCTTTCGATTACCTGCTTTCCAGTTGACTACAATATGGTTGTCTTCAAGTCCAACATAAACAAATTCTTGATGAACCATCCCCCTAAGTAATCTAATTTACAAAATTCACTCTATTTATGTTTACTACACTATAATTACATTCACTAATGTATACCCATTAACCTTTATTCTCGAGTAGCCTCCTTGCCTTGATAAGTGGTGATTCCTGTGTAAAAAAAAAAAAAAAATAGAAAAGTTAAAAACTCTTCAGTGACTTTTTGGACACCTTATATATATATATATATATATATATATATATATATATATATATATATATATATCACTTATCTGAGTAAATCAAAGTTCTTTTGCAAGTCTTTCAATTAGTCTATGTTGTGTTTTTCAAACAAATGTTCCGGCTGCCAACAACAACATGTGTTTTCAATAATTGGTGGCACTATTTGTGGAAATGACTTTATTCCTAGCAAAAACATTGGGCTTGACGGTGCGTACAAAGAGAACGTACCTGAACAGAATGTGCACACACTGAGTTTTATGAAGTTTCGCGACAGCTTTGGAAACTATGCCACATTTTTATATAATAAAGAATTTCCGCTCACATCAAAAGGCAAGCAAAGCAAAAAGCAGTTTATGAAACTGCCCCATGGGAAAAAAATGAATCTATCTTCAGAGGGAACACAACGAATCAACAAGTAAGCATGTTTGTTTGCATATGTTAGTATTAGGTCACCGTCATCATCATCATCATCATCATCATCATCATCTTTCCATTATCTGACGCTTTGTGGCAACCTGCAATCTCTCTCTCCAAATGTAGTGGTCTTAAGGATTGATTCCACTCAAATTCCACTAATTTAAAGATCCATGCGAATGGCTTGCATCCAAGTTGTTTTTTTTTTTTGTAATCATTCCACTTTTCTACAGCTTCCTACCTCAAGATCTCTGTAATTTCTTAAGCCACAATTGTTCCTCTCAACATGTCCAAAGCCACGTAGCCGACTGATCGTCAAAAGTGCAACAAACTTTGGTATATTCAGCCTCACCAATAGGGTATCACAGATGATATTTGTTTTTACTCTTATTTGTCCCAAACAAGGCACAATGCCACTTAGACGTAAGAGGTTACTATTTGGGACCATATCTACAGGCACACTATGTAGGGAGTTGAACAGCGAAATGTCTGCAAAGAAAGAGAATGAGACAGATGTGGGGGACCACGTTCATTGTTTTAGTCAGGAAACAACGTCAAGCAGTCGGTGTCTCTACTGAGTCCCTATGATCGTACTTCTGTGCCTGGCTAATAAGCAAAGAAAGAGCGATGAAAGTCAGGTGATACTGAAAAATTTGTTGCGTTTCTAGCTCTAGGAAAGTTGTTGATCAGGACTAAAGAGGCCTCCCTCCCTCATTGGTTTGGTGCGAGATCTACACTATCGATATTGCATATCCATCATATCTTAGTTCTGTCATAATGCTAGACAAGCATGGTAGATCAAAACCTCATCAGAAAATTGACGACGAGATACCCCCTACCTTACAAAAGCTGAAGATGTATGCTTTATATTTCATGCCGACACAAAAGTGTCTTGAGTTTGAAGTGCCATCATTAAGCATAATCTGTCTTTCTATATACAACTAAAACTCTGTGGGTGTTGGGTTTTTTTACGAAGGAATCACCACTTATCAAGACCTAGAGGCCACTCGAGGATAAGGGTTAAAGAGTGTACATTGGTCAAAAGGATAATATCATAGTAATCGTTAGAAGTGTACATTTGGTAAATTGGATCACTTAAAGGGAACGGCTCATCAAGAATTTGTTTATGTTGGACTTGAAGATGATCATATTATAGTCAGCTGGAAAGCAGGCAAACGGAAGAGAGTTTCACAGGTTTGTAGTTCTAAGAAAGAAGCTTTGTTCATGGAATCTACATTTAGGTTTAGGCACAGACAAAGAGTGAGGGAAATTATTGATAGTGTTTACAATTTCTTGCTGTTTTGTTATCTTGCCTCCATGCACAGTGGATGACGTCATTTTTATGTGACGTCATCCACCTTAAAACGGTGGTTGGATAACTGAACAGTCGATGTCACAAAAAAATGATGACATCGTCATGAAACCAGAGAGGGCAAGAAGATATCCTTTATAACGTTTTATCTACACGACCAATGACCTGAAGCATCACATGTTATCTACACAAAGAACTGCCGCAGCCTTTGGGGGTCTAGCATACTATGAAAATGTCTGTGGATCTTAGTTATTGCGATTATTTGCTTCCTTGTACATACTGTTTGATGTGATAGTTTCATGATATCATCCATCAAAAGTAAGGTGAGGATAACCATGCACAGTGGATGACGTCACTAAAGGATGACATCATCCATTAAAGCAGCGAGGTGATGAGTAATCATGCACAGTAGATGACGTCACAAACAAAATGATGGCGCTAGCTATGAAGCTAGAGATAATGAGGAGGGAATAGCTCCTTTATGGTGTTTTA
Organism: Euprymna scolopes; assembly: GCF_053919585.1. Taxonomy (NCBI): domain Eukaryota; kingdom Metazoa; phylum Mollusca; class Cephalopoda; order Sepiida; family Sepiolidae; genus Euprymna; species Euprymna scolopes. Next base: position 15,228,287 of record NC_136503.1, on the reverse strand, counting down.
TCTAAAGCACTAACCTTAGATGAACCACCTAGAATTATGGAAGGAAAGATGTCTCGTCTAGTGATACACTAAAAATTGATAAGCCCATATAAAACTTTTCAATGTTATATTAGAAATAAAGATAATTACTGACAGCTTCCCAGTCATTACCTCCACCTTTCGAGCAGAAGATCAGTTTGTAAAGTCTGTAAAAATAAATTTAGTATATATATAATCTTCTTTGTTTCATTTTACTTCAGTTAAAGTTCTCAGAAATTAAGGGACCCTCCCCTTTCCTGGAGCTAACATTTGGTCTCTATATCAGATACATAGATATTCGAATATTTCATTGAAGTTCTTCTCTACCGTTCAAACATTAGTAAAGAAGTTGAGAACATAATGTTCCTCTCGCCAATTGACCTTTTAAATATGTTATAGTATATCTTTTCTTGTGCTCTTTCGATCTTACCAGAATCCAGGACAAGAATTTATCTTGTCTGGTAGAGTATCCAGCTTCGTGCTGTTATTTGGAGTGACATCACTTGGAGAAGGTGCAGTGTTCCTTAAATAAGCTAGTGTGGGTTGGCCATGGTTAGGAGATTATATTTGGGCTGCAAATATTATGTGATTATAAATATTTAGACAGGGTTTACATCGAAGGGAAAAGTATCCTCATACCATGTTGTTCTGCATAGAGAGACCTTAGACACTTGAAGATAGAGTCTAGTAGGCATTCAAGTTCTCTCATTCTAGTAGGCATTCAAGTATGTGTGTGTGTTCCTATTCCTCCTTCCATTTTGATCATCATCTTTTCCTTTTTTTTTTCTTTTCAATGATTAGCTTTGTATCAAAATCCGCCTGCATAATAATGAAATGCTTTCCCAAACTCTTTATCTGCACACTCATTAAACATTGTTGCCAACACTATTACTTCTCATCGGCATTAAAAAAACTCCTTATATTAAACAACTCATCACCTCCTCCTCCTCCTCCTCTTCCTCCTTCTGTCAGGTACTTGATTAACTTAGTTTCAAGTATTTCAAAATGGCAATGATGATATGCACCATTAAAGCTGGTTCAATTTGTTTAACCTGCAACATTCACAAGCAAAAATGAAAACAAAAAAGGGAAAACAATACAACATTTAAGAAAATTGCAGAAAAATAGGTTGATGCAAAAAGCAAAATGGAGAAAAAAACAAAACAAAACGAAAAGGCTTTAAAGAACTGAGCAAATACAATAATATATTTTAATAAATGGAAATGCTGAGAATTTGTGAGTCTGTATTAAGCGATGTTAAAGACAACGATTACTGATCATCAGTTTTAGTTAAAAAATAGGAGGTCTTACTTTTAAACAACCTTCGTATTCTATTTATTACTCATCATTGAAATTGAATCATACAAAATAAAAATGGTATAAAGGATAATAGATGGAGTGTAGGCATACATATGGGTCCTTATGGATCATCATCATCATCATATTATATAAATCAGAAGATTCTATTGTTGACATTGGTTTCCCCGATATTTTTCTAGTCAGATTTTTTCTAGAAAGACATCGGATATTAAAGGATAAACTACATGAAGGTTGCCAACATCCTAAGTGAAAGTGATTTTTTATGGAACAAACTGGATTCTGATTTGGGACAGCCAGGTCGTCAGTCTGTGTCATTAACCACGACACCATCGTTATCTCCCAATAATTACTGATGAGAAAATGCTTTGATATTTTTCTTTTGGCTTTCGCAACAAGTGAACAAAGTTGTAATGTACCAAAACGTCATATTGAGTGAATAAATTGCTCATCCTATCTCTCTCGGTCTCTCTAATATGTATATATATATATGTATATATATATATATATATATATATGTATATATATGTATATATATATATATATATGTATATATATGTATATATATATATATATATGTATGTATATATGTATGTATATATGTATATATATATGTATATGTATATGCATGTATATATGTATATATATGTATGTATATATATGTATGTGTATGTATGTATGTATGTATGTATATATATATATATTCCAGGTAGAAAGATATCCAAAAATGAGGATTAATTGAATGTCAACATTTTGGTCGTTGATAGTGCTCAATCAAAGAGAGCAAATGATATTTTTTATTATTCTTTATGTATTAATAAGAATTAAAATACAAAAATTAAAAAAGGTTCTTTAACCTGGCTTCACGCCAGTCATGGCACATTTTTTCTCTCCTCCAAATTTTAAAATGGTCTAGAACCTTTTTAATTTTTGTATTTTAATTCTTCTTGCCTGACGAAGTCAAATATGATTGAAACGGTCTGCACATCGTTGCAAGATATGACTGTATTTACATAAAGAATAATAAAATATATATATATAGAAAGTTATGAAAATATATATGGCAATTAAGCTACTCAGAAAGAATATTCCGCATTTCCTCCACACTAGGATTCGTCAGCCTGAGGAATCCTAGTGTGGATGAAACGCGGAATATTCTGTGCAGCTTAATTGCCATATATATTTTTATAACTTACCACCTAGCTGTACCTATGTATTGAGCACTGTTAAAGTAAATACTTAGTTTATGCATAAAATTATACTTGTGTATATTAATTTATGTGATTAAATGAAGTAGTCATATATATATATATATATATATATATATATATATATATATATATATATATATATATGATGGGCTCTCCCCGTCGATTTCGACATATGAGGTTCTGCCACAACAACTAAGTTGTTCGGAAATCCACACAGATGATTTCTATATAGTTCGTGAAGGCTTTGTGTAGAACTAACCGAACATTTTGCTATAAATGCTAATCCTTGTTGGTGCAGATGACTACCACAAGACAAAGCATACAGTACAACATTGGTTTTTACATCAGAGTTACCTTCTCCTAAATGCATGTCTTAACTAAGACTGGGGGCACATCGCTCCCAGTGAATTAATGCACCTCCAGATACCAACCTGGAAGTTTCTATGACTAGGCGTGGTACAAACCGTGCCTAGCTTTCCCAAATGGTCATCCATCTGGTACTGGCTAGGCTCAACGTTGCTAAACTTTGGTGATCTGGCAAGAACCTGTGTGTAAACAGGATTATGCTGTGTGTGTGTGTGTGTGTGTGTGTGTATATATATATATAATATATAAAGCTGAACGTGTGTGTGTGTGGTCACGAATAGGCTCCTATACTGTTGACTATTATAGAAAACTAATCACATATAATGATAGAAGATGTATCGAGACACAGGAATGGGTATGTTTGATCTGGCAGAATGGTGGTTCATTAAAATTGTGGGGGCCTGCGTCCGCGCCTGGTCCACAAAGTATGGAAATAAAAAATTAAAAAAAAAAAAAAAAAAACGTTTTCAAGAGTTTTTGATATAGATGTACATAATAATACTTTCATAAGTATGTTTTAACTTAAATAGGGATGATATAATATATTTGTGGGGTCTGCGTTCGCGCCTGGCTTCCATGGAATGAGAATACACACAAACTTTAATAAAGACATTTCATATCTATCTGCATAAGTATACTTTGATAATTATGTTTCAGTTTGAAGAAATATGGTATAATAAAATCATGGGGTGTTCGTTCGCACCTGACCTCCATAGAATAGAAATATGTCACAAAGTTTAACAATGTTTTTTTAATATAGATCCACAGAATATTGTGAAAAGTGTTTCAGTATGAACAGGTATGGTATAATAAATTATGGGGTTTATCTATTTTATTTTTACTTTCATCATATTTTGCTTTGGTTTTGATACCTCCAAATTCGAAGCTATCTGTTTATAACCCTTCCTTTTCATAACCTATCATACTTTCATAAATCAGAGTCCATTTTCTGAAGGCTGTTTTTGAACCCAGTCAACGACGGGTACTTTTGCTAGTATATATATATATATATATATATATATATATATATATATATATATATGAAAGGGTTTGTTTAGGGTGAATAAGAGAAAATAATTCAACATGATTTGAATGTCAGGAAGAGTACATGTTTATTAGGGACTACGTACTCCTCTATTTTTAGTTAAGAAAACTAATTATCGATCTGTATGAAATAGTTTATTCGATTAATGTAAATGAAAGGAATTATTTTTATAACACGGATCATGTATGGCGAAAATTAATCAAAAAACATTTCCATGTGGTCTTTTTATGTAATCTTTATTTATATATATATTCCGGCCAATAGAATAAGGGAACATTTTACTTTTACTTATATATAATATGCATAAATATACAACATATAATAATATGTATAAAAACACACGTATATGAAACTAAAAAGAGATTATTGTTATAACATTAGCGTCAATTTATGACAAAACAGTTTTATTTAATCTCTTTATGTCATCTTTGTTTCTGTAGCTATTCCGGCCAATGAAGTAAGGGAAAATCTCTTTTTACCTTTTATATAATATACATAAATCTACATGTATATGAAGTACCTCACATATACCATTTATTTAAAAGATGACACCAGATTTCGAATTTTTAGTTTCTTATTTTCAGATTGTTTTGTAAAAATGCATCCGGATTAAAAACAAAAATAAAAAAAAATCGTTTTAACTTTTCGGATATAAAAATGGCTGACGCTTTTGTTCCTTATTTCCAAAGTCTATAAATCATGGCTCTGATTATTATTCTTTATGGTTCAATGAAGAAAAACGAAATTGAAACAATAAATAAAAATGTCTTTTTCTTCTTGCTAATTATTCTTGCTTCAATGAATATTCCATTTTAAAAGAAAAACAATTAAATGAAATAACTTTTAATAAAACATTTCCCAAAAGAAAATGTTGTTCGCTGAAAAAAATTGATTATTTATTTAGTCTGGAGAGAAAAAGTATGTCGGCTTTAAAGAATCTGCATCAAGGTAGATTAATTTCAGCATCTTACTCATAGTATATACAATATATACAATGAGTAGAAGTTATGGATTAGAAATATTTGACATATTTTATTTACTAAAACGTTTTGAAAGTAAATGCACGTGTCTTGGGGCTACGTTCTTCCTCATCATCCACTTTTTTGTGACCAATAAAAAAAATTAATATCGATTCGTACTAAATAGCTAAATCGATTAATGTAACTGGCAAGGGATTCTTTTCATAATACTAGCCAAGTTAGTGAAAATTAATGATAAAACAGTTTTTTTGTAATATTTGTTCATTGATCTATTCCGGCCAATGAAATAAGGGAAAGTCTAACTTTATCTTAAAGAAAAGTAAATAAAACAATAAGAATGACTTCTCAATTGTTTTTTTTTACTTATGATATGATAAAGAATAGTGTACATTGAGTTGGTTTATATGTTTAATAGCAAATTAACCCATTTTGATTTATGTAATAAAAAGAACAATATAATAAACAGTTCATATGAATAATAGCTAGATAAATTATACATTTATACTGTTCACACACATACACACACTCACACACACACACATATATATATATATATATATGTATATATGTATATATATATATGTGTGTGTGTGTATGAGTGTATACTATTATAGAAAAAGAACTACATACGCATGAAAAGGAGTTAAAATTTAGCAAATTACAATTTACAATATTTATTTTCCGAACAAGAGATACAAAATAAAAATTATTATTTTCTAATACCATGGGATGTCAAAGAGTGGCTCTTTTCCTCCGTTGAAAAACAGTGAGTAAAATGACTTTTATATGAACTAGCTATAATTTTGCTGGTTAGCACAGACATTGAAAGCTGCATAGTCTGAAAGAAGTAATGTTCTAAAGATAATATATATATATATATATATATATATATATATATATATATATATATATATATATATATTAGTGTTGGGACGATTATTTGAAATTGGGAATCATAAAAATTGAAACCTTTCGAATCAGAAAAATGCGTGCTTAATTTCCGATTCCAAAAACGATTCTTTTAATTATTTATTTTTAGGTTTGTTTTTGTTTAAAGCCTTATTTTTCATTGCTTGTACTAACGATAAAAATGATAAATATTTATAAATTTTTTTACAAAGGCCTCACCACTTATCAAGGCCCAGAGGCCACTCAAGGATAAGGGTTAATGAGTGTACAGTGGTCAAAGGGAACGTGTAGTAATGGTTAGTAGTGGAAATTTGGTAAATTGGAATTTGTTCATGTTGGACTTGAAGACAACCATATTGTAGTTAGTTGGAAAGCAGGAAAACGGGAGAGATTTACACAGGCGTGCAGTTCTAAGAGAGAAACTTTGCTCATGGAATCTCCATTTAGCTTTAGGCATAGATAAAGAGTGGGGGAAATTATTGATAGTCGTTTTGCTAGACAAGTGTTTTGCGTGAAAGTCAGGCAAGGGGGGTACCATGGATTGGAACTCAGACGAGCATATTAATGAAAATAACAATATACAAGCTCGCAACGTCTCCTCTGTGGGGAAAAAGGTTGGGAGGAAGAGAAAAGGGCACCTCCTACTAGGCTACAAAATCTATTTTGAACTCTGTCAAGGCAGGACAAACTGCTTCTAGCAGCTCCTGCCCAGATGTGGCAACAGTAATCCATCCTTGAACATACTTGGCTCTTATAGAGAATCGCATCAGAAGAGAGATATCTACTAGAGCGGTAGAATGATTCCACCATTTTTCCAACAGCCTTGGAAACAAAATTGATGTATGCGTTCCATCTCAGATCAGGAGTAAAGGTCAGATCCAAAAGCTTGTCAAAACATGGAGCCTCCATAAGACGAGAGTCATTCATTTCGATTGATTCCACACGGGGATCAGAGTGTTGATGATGTAAAGACAGAAGCTTGGTTTTAGATACACTAAACAACCAATAAAATCTGCAGATCATCACAAAAGTCTATTCTTACGTTTGCAAAAAATACAATCAGCATTTTGTTCCTTTGCACACTAAACTCTCTTTAAAACAGCCTATCCTATGACAAATCAAAATTAGATATTTTACATACAAATGTCGTTCTAATGCGTGATTGTGTCTTCATGTATACATGTGTGTGTGTGTGCGCGCGCACGCATGTGCATCTGTTCGTATGCCAGTATGATCCATTCATAATGATCGATTTCTTACAGGCTTTGATTGCACTACGTTTTAGGTGTGAAACGCTCACGATTGTACAGCATAATAGAAAAGCTGCCAATCCACTCCATGATTTGGAGGCTCGTTGGATGGGCAGTTAGAAACTCAAAACGAGATCAAAACACCTTTCTTATAATTCGCTTCCGCTGATATTGTTTCTGAATGCATAACAAACATGCACATGCATATACATGCACATGCATATGTATGCACATGCATATACATGCACATGCATATGCATGTGTGATCCTGTTTTTATAGCTGTATGTTTTCTTTATACAATACTACAATGAATTACATTTTCTTCTTTATCGCTTTTTCTTGATATCATTTATTGTTGCTTCTGTTTTTTGTTTCCATTTTATACTTATTTAGTTTGTTGCATGAATAATTGAGGAAGTTCTGCAGAAGTGGATCTAATATATAAATATATATATATACTTATGTGCATATATACATACATATATATATATATATATGTATATATGTGCACATATACATATATATATGCATATATGTGCACATATACATATATATATATATGTATATATGTGCACATATACATATATATATATATGTATATATATGCACACACACACATATATATGTGTGTATATATATACACATGTATATATATATGCACACACACACACATATATATATATACTTATGTGTATATATACCACGTGTATACACACACACACACACACACACACATATATATATATCTTGTATAGAAGCTGGAATGGTAAATTTGTCACCTTGAAGAAAACAACACTACAGCTTTATTTTTAAACTTTTATCGAAAAAATTAATTCAGGTAACTTGATTATGTGGTAGAGTTGATATCTATTCAATATAGCTGCCTTCAGCCTCAATCACCACCTCGATATGGGTCCGGAACTAGCAGTAGGCTATTTCCACAAGCGCCAGCAAGAGCACAGTGAATACTCGGCGGATGGCGGCGATTAGGTTTGCTTCGGTGTTGTGGGAGGTCATGTTGGTGATGTTCTCGATGTATGATCAAACGGAATAGTCTGGTGGGTTCAGATCTGGGGACAAGGGGGGCAAGTAAGAGAAGGGTACAAAGTCGTAGCACTCCTTCTGAAGCCAAGCCTTGGTCGCTTTGGACTTGTGGCTCTCCTGCCACACCCAAGGTCTGCCAGCAGCCACTGGATTGCACCATGGGATAACCAAACTCTTAATTCAGCACATCCACTTTGGTGTTGACTTTCCAGCTGACTTCGAGGATGTGAGGTGGCATGATGTGGCCCTCACTTGAAACCACATCAAAGATCATAACCATGGCCAGAAACTTCGTTGAGCTGTGCCCTCAAGTGTTGAACCCTCCAAATTTATATTTTAAGGGTGCTGGCAATGGTCCCGTCGACATAACGTGGATTGGTAGAAAACATGAGTTGTACAGCGGCGCATCTCTGATCTCACGCGTTGAACATTGTGTCATTTTCAGACATGATGGAAGGCTGCTATTGCTCTTTGAATTTGTACGAAACTAGTAGATGGTCTGCAAAAAAAATATTGTTTGTGGTAAAAATGTAATAAAAAAAAATTGATTTACAAGCAAAGAAGTTTTCCATTGAAGGAATTGGGACTAAAAGTTGTTTTTTTTTATATAGTTTTGAGGTTGAAAAAAAACAAACTCCCAGACAATACAAACACACACACACACACACACACAATGAACCAGTAAAAATATTATCCTTAATAAAGCAAATCTATCAAGATAGGAGAAACTCCACTCAGTTAAGAAGGGCAATTTATAAATGAAAAGATGGAAAAAGTTACATAGAACTTTCTTGCATCATCAGATCAACAAGGACGAAAATGAGAAGAGAGTAAGGATGAAACTTTTTAGGCGATGGGATTTTGAAACTAGATGCTTCTCATCAGACGAAAAACCAGCATTATACAAATGTACAGATATACAAATAAAAAGTGCCTTAACATTCATATATATATACTAGCTCTACCCTGCCACACATTGCTCTAGCTCAAAATGGTACAATGGAAAAAGTTCCAAAATGAGGAAATGCATGTTTCTTATAGGTTTAATTTCACATTTCGTATGGGTACACAGTTTTTGTTGTTCCATTTTCTTAGTTGATATAGAGATTTTTTTTGGTTTGGTGACACTTGAACATGTAACATAAATTGTCCATGTGAAAAAACAGTCAGTGTATAGCTGTAAGCTACACAATTGTAAAGATTGTTCCCTGTGCTTTGTTGATGGTTATTGCAAACAACAATAAAATTGGAAAGTGCAATTTCCTAAAGTGTAATGGTATATCCGTTGGAATCAGGAATGCATGGAATGAAGATATATTCACCTGTGAAAGGTCCTGTTAAGATTGTTGTTTCTATTATATTGTTTGTTAATTTTTTTACTGCAAGCCATGTGCCATTGTAAAGCTTGGATTGATTTATATTTCACAACATGATAATTAGTATGCCAATTTTAAGTTGCAGTACATGCGGTGGCATCTCTGGAAAATCTAGCTGTTGGATAATTAACCTCTTTATCTGCTTCCACAACAGTGTCGATGGATTTGTATTTGACTACCTCACTTGGAATTTTATGTTGAATAATAGCGTTATGTTCATGGACGTCTTTGTATTGAGCTGCAAGAATAGCTCGTTCACTCAGCCAAGTAGAATTCGTATAATTAATTTGAATATCTGGAAAAACCTTTTTAACCAACTCTTCTTTAGATATAATAAAATTACAGAAGTTAAAGGTCAAAGAATTTCGCCCTTAACTCGGATCAGCCGGCACTTTTCCGTACCCAATTTCCTACAAGTGATGCAAACATTTCTGTGCAGATCGAGCAGTCTGCAACTGGATACGCATATTTTGAGTTAAGTTTGATGTCTTCACATGGCACAAAAAATAGAGTATTTGAGGCAAACATTTATTTCATCTGCTGGTGTTGGTTGAGAAATTGCAGGTAACATTTGTCTTAAATCTCCTGCAAGCAATATTATTGCATTCCCGAATGGTCTAACATTACCACGCAAATCTTGTAAGGATCAACCAAGAGCCTCAAGTGATTTTTTGTGTGCCATTGTGCATTCATCACAAACAATAAGTCTGCATTTTTTTAATGCCCTTTTAAATGTATCGACGAAGCGTTTGGCCTGGCCGTTGCTTCTGGCGTGGTACTGGGGTGTCGTAATATGCTTGACTTGATATGTCTCGCAAAATTCTCTGATATCTGTCGAGGTGAACTGTATAGCGTTGTCGCTAACCAAACAGTCTACAACCCCAAACCGAGCAAACAATTCCAATAAAAAATTTGTCGTTGTTGCCGTGGTCGGTTTTTTGCATCTTAATACCTCTGACCATTTAGAGTAAGAGTTAACTACTATCATGTAGTAAAAATCCTCCACAGGTCCCAAATAATCGATGTGGATCCTCGACCATGGTTGTCCAGCCTTAGGCCAAGGTTTATATGTTATCGGTGGTGCTTTTGCAGCCAAAGCATAGCCTTTGCATCTGTTCACCATGTCAGTAATATCTTGGTCCATAGCTGGCCAATAGACAAAACTTCTCATTATGCTTTTCATTCTGTTTATTCCTGGATGCCCCATGTGAAAATCCCTGAGAATTCTTTTTTGAAGGGTTTGGGGGATGACAGCCCTTTCACCGTATAACAGTATTTCGTCACAACCAGAAAAAATGTCTGAACTGGTGTCACCCAGTGCTAATTTCTGCTTCGTGGTTTGAATGAAATTGTCATTTAGGGATTCTGACTTAATTTCCTGAAGTTCACGGATAATATAGTTTATCATGGTTTTTACAGCACTATTAATACGTAGTGCCGCGATTACTGAATCTTCAAGAGGTTCAATTTTGGCAGGAATCAGTCTCGATAGACTGTCTGCATGGGCTAGTTGTTTTGAGGGGAGAAATTGAATTGTAAAATCATAGTTCAGCAGAATAGTTCTCCATCTTAATAGTCGGTTCGCAGTGAATGTTAGAAGTCCTTTCTTTATCCAAAAATGGATATCAACGGCTTATGGTCGGTTTGTAGTAAAAAATGTCTTCCGTACACGAACCAGTGGAATTTTGAAACTGCAAATATAATTCCTAGAGCCCCTTTCTCGATCTGAGAATAATTCTTTTCCGCTGGCAAGAGAGTCCCTGATGCGAAAGCTATAGACTGTTTCGAGCCATCCTGCATTCGATGTAGCATGCACGCCCCAACTCCATATTAACTAGCGTCGCTAGCTACTATTATGTCCAACTGCGGGTTGAAATGTGCTAAGAATAGTTTTGAAGTCAGGATTCTTTTTATTTTTTGGAATGATGTCTGGCAATCTTCTGTCCACTCCCAAGCCTTATCCTTTTTCAGCAATTCATTAAGTGGTGCGCACAATTTGTGCATATTTAAGATGAACCCCTGGTAATAATTTGCCAAACCTAAAAAAACTCTGCAATTTAGTTATGTTTACTGGTGCCGGCATATCTTTAATAGTGGTCGCCCTATCTGGGTCTGGGCGTCTGCCATCTTTATCGTTATTTGACCCAGGTATTTAATTGTTTGTAAAAAAAACTCGCATTTATCTGCTGTGATCTTAAATCCATAATCTTGTATTCGACTGAATACTTGTCTGATATGTTTTTCATGTTCCTCCCTGCGTTTGCTCACTATGATAATATCATCAAGATATGCGATTGTGGTGTCCAAACCGGACAGCATAGTATTCATTACTTGCTGGAATATTGCGGGTGCCACCTTGATACCAAACGCGAGTCTTTCGTATATGTACAAACTCCGATGAGTGTTTATACAGAGGAGGTTAGCGCTTTTGTCGTTTACCAGAATCTGTATGTAAGCGTCACTTTGGTCGATCTTAGAAAAAAAAACTTGCCGCCATTTAATTTCGTGAACACTTCTTCTGGATTAGGTAATGGATAGTGAAAATCTTCAAAGGACCTGCTGAGTCCGGTCGCGAAGTTGGCGCAAACGCGAATTTCCCTGGACCTTTTCTTTACGTAAACTGCCGGAGCAGCCCACTCACTATATTCAATTTTAGCCAGTATACCGATGCGTTCTAATCTGTCTAGTTCCTGATTTATTTGTTCAGGGAAGCGAACGGGACATTACGTTTCTTTTTAAACATCGGTTATGTACCAGGTTTCAACTTAAAATCTGCGGCCATTTTTGTACATCTCTCCAGGCCAGGAGTAAATACATTTGTGAATTCTTTTTTAAAACAAGTTATAAGTTTCTCCGTTTCTGCTGGGCTGGTATCTATTTTCTTGCAGAATGTGGATATAGGAAGATCCCAGAGACGAAACTCCTCCATGCTGTCAGAACCGAACAGGTTCTCACTATCTTTTAGCACATACAATCTTAGTTTGTTTTTGTTTTTTTGTTTCCCCCCGTAAAGTGACATTTGTAATTAATTCACCTTCAAAATGAATTTTTGTACCATTAATGGCCGTCGCCGTTCTGTTAGTTTTTAACATAGTCGGCTTTCGTAATATTTTCCACGTTTTGAGATTTATTATTGAAAGATCCGATCCACTGTCTAATTGGAATTTAATAGCTTTGCCGAAAATGTTAACCGTTACATATTTGCGTAGATTTTCATCTACGAAGTCCTTAGTTCTGGTTTGACGTACACGGCTTCTATTCTGAGTTTTCCTACAGTGCGAACTTTTATGACCGATCTTATTGAATAAATGGCATCTTTTTGTTAAAAATGGGCAATCCCTTACCCAATGTATTCCACCACATCTGAAACAAGTGCTTGGTGCTTTTAGTTTTTCTGAGTTTCGGTGGTTAGTGCCTGTGTGCCATTTCGACGGTTTTTTTCTAAGTTACTTTTTTTATATTCGCGATGCCTACTTCGATATTTCTTGCATCTTTTTTTATAATTTCTACTTTTTGACAATCCTCAGTCAGTTTTTGAAGTGTTAAGTTCGCTTCATTTTCTAATTTTGTAAGGATTTTGCGCCTGATTTCCGCATCTTTCCAGAGGTTAACCCTTGCGCAAACACAAGACATTTAAAATTGTTTGCTGTTAGTTCTGACAACTTAAAGTCATCACAGTGTTTATTCACTACAGCTGCGTAGGTGGCAAAATCGTCATTATCGTCTTTTACCACATCCAAACATCTCCAATGCTTATGGAAAAGAGACGTTTTCGGTGAGAAAAGTTCTGTTTACAAATTTAACGTCTCATTGAATGATAAATCTGCTGTTTTCCGAGGCAAGATGTAATCCACGAATTTATCATGCTCAGCCGTTCCCAATTTTCGTAGTAGAAGTCTGGTTTTCTTTTAATCAGACCAGTTGCTGCAGTCAATTTTTAAAAAATCTTCATAACGCCGAAAATACGCTGCGAATGATTTTTCCTCTTCCTCGTATTTAAAATTGTCTATCGCGGTCTATATTGTATTCTGAAAAAATGCTGAACTGCTTTCCGCGTTCGCATTATTCTTAACATTTTCTATAAGTAATTCCTCTGTTTGTATTTGACGTTCGGCTAACTGTTTTTGAACTTCCTTTTGCTGTTCCCTGGTTTGTATTTGACATTACGCTAACTGTTTTTGCAAAAGTACAGCGCTATCTTTGAAAGTCGTGACGAACATTTTTCTTTTCGACTCTTTTTTTTCCTCGTAACGATCTGCGTTTTTTTATTTTTATTTTTTTTTTACCGTGAACCTTTCAATTGCAAGTGTTATATTAGACACTTCCTTAGGCTTGATAACATTTGAGTCCGACGTCGTTAGTATTTTTAGAATACTATTTCAACGTGAGTATTTTTTTTTTTTCAATGTCGTTACTGGTTTCGATTTTAGTATGCTCCTTGAATCCAATGTCGTCAGTGTTTAGTTTTTTAGAACACTGTTTTTAAACGTGAGTACGTTCTCCGAATCTAATGTCGCCAGTGTTATGGCTTGCAATAAGCCACAAAGAAAACAGAACAACGGAATAGAGTTTAAACAATGTATTACTGGAACAACAACGTAAAAAGGTTACAACTGAAAAGAGTAGTAAACGTCACCGAGCAGGCGAGGGTCGCTCTGGCGTTTAATCCACATTTGGGATCAAAAGGTCTATGGTTTATATAATGGGTAGAACAGTCCATTGCAGGGTGATTCCCCCACAGCAATACTGTCGTAGATTCTTCCTCGTGGTTCAGTGGGGGAAGATGTGGCTGGTTACCTTTAATGCATCTAAAACCAAACTCCTATCCTTACATCATCAACGCTCTGATCCCTATCTGGCATCAATTGTGATAGATGGCTCTCATCTGGGTGAGGCCCCGTGTTTTGACAAGCTTCTGGGTTTGACCTTTACTCCTGATCTGAAATGAAACAAGTACATCAAGTCTGTTGCCAAGGTCGCTGGAAAGATGGTGGGATCCTTCTATCGCTCCAGAAGATATCTCACTACTGATGCAATTCTCTATCTATATAAAAGCCAAGTACGTCCAAGGATGGAATACTGTTGCCATATCTGGGCAGGATCTGCTAAAAATAGCATATCCTGCCTTGACAGAGTACAAAATAGACTTTGTGGCTTAGTGGGGATGCCCTTTTCTCTACCCTGCAACCTCTCTCCCACAGAAGAGACGTTGCGAGCCTATCCTTGTTTTATCGTTATTTCCATGGCAGGTGCTCGTCTGAATTCCAATCTCTGGTCCCCCCTCGTCAATCTTTCACGAAAAACACCCGTCTAGCTAAATCCACTGTGAAAAATTTCCCCCACTCTATATCTGTGCCTAAATCAAAACGCGGATTCCATGAACAAAGCTTCTTTCTTAGAACTGCACGCCTGTGGAACTCTGTTCCGTCTGCCTGCTTCCCACCGGACTAAAACTTGGATGTCTTCAAGTCCAACGTTAACAAATTCCTAATGAACCGCCCCCTTAAGTAAACACTTCGTCAAATCTCCACACTAACGTAATGTACTTGCAATAACCTTTATCCCTGAGTGGCTTCTGGGCCTTGATAAGTGGTGATCACTGTGTAAAAAAAAAGAAGACTGCTAGACTTTGGAATCCCCTTCCTGTTCCCTGCTTCCCTGATTGTACTAATATGCAGAAGTTTAAATGTAATGTGAATAGATATTTCACTGTTTAACTCCTTGTAGTCTCCTGTTAGACGCAATCCTAAATAGTTGTCTCTTATGTTCAAAGTAATAATATGCCTTGCTTGGGTTGAAAATGAGTGTAATAAATAAAACAAATAGTTCCAAGATGAACTTAATGAATACATACTTATAGTTCAAATCAGTTATTATTTTCTTCAAACTTATATATAATCTAGGAAAGATTTTATTTCTTTAAAAAAAATGTATATTTAAAAAGATCGAAATTCTTCTGGATACTTATATATATATATATATATATATATATATATATATATATATATATATATATATATATATATATATATATACTAGCAGGCAGTCCGGCTCTGGCCGGTTGTAAAATACGTATAAATATTATCATAAACTGAGACATGTGCATGCGAGTATTATGTTTTTTCTAAACAGTTCAGTTCTTGTAATTAAAAAATAAATACTCTAGCTGAGATCGAAATTAAAACCTAAAGACAGTGAGTCAAGTACTATAACTATTAGGCCAGCTTGACACGTTTTAAAAAGTATTTTCAAATCTATTTATTCTTAGCATGAGAAATTTGTCACGGGAACGATTCACGCATGCGCATTCACGAAACAGCAAACAGATGAAAATCCGATGACCCCCCTCCCCACGTACCAATTTTTCAGTTTTTACCCTTTAGCCGCCCTTTTTCCAAATGAAAACTAATTAAAAAGTTTTCCAAATGTCTGACTATCTTATATATCAAATTTCAAATCTGTAGATCAAAAATTCGTTGAGTATTTAGGTTGAGAAGTGTCACACACATACACATTCTTACTTTTACATATATGATGAATTCTCTCATCGATTTCGACGTATGAGCTTCTGCCACAACTGTTAAGATGATTTGTTTATAGTGGTGAAAGCTTTGTGTAGAACCAACCACACTTTTTGTTATTACTGCTAAACCTTGTCGGTGCAGATGACTGCCACAAGACAAAGCATACAGTACAACGCAGGTTTTTACGTCAGAGTTACCTTCTCCTAGATGAAGACTGAGGGTGCATCTCTCCTAGTGAGTTAATGCACTCTCTGATACAAACCTGGTAATTTCTACGACTTGGCGCGGTACATACAGCGCCTAGCCTTCTCACATAGTCACCCATCTGGTACTGGCCGACCTCATCGTTGCTTAACTTTGCTATATATATATATACATATATATATATATATATATATATATATATATATATATATATATATATATATATATAGTCTTTGAAGTTTTTAACATTTGAAACCACACAAAAAATTATTTTTTATCATTCATTAAAAAAAAAACATCTAGTCAGTAAGTCATTTAATCACCTGCAATCACTGCATCAACTCTCAAATTTACTATAATACCAATTTTTATATTTTTTAAGGGATCATCAGTTATTTACCATGAAACACTGTTTCGGGGATTTAAAAACAAAACAGTGTATTACATCATGGCTCCCCAGCAGTGTTGATCAAACACCACCACCCTTAATCTTAGGAAGAAGACAAGTTACAAAAATTTTTTTCCCAATTTCCTATTCTTAATTGTAATTACTATATATATATATATATATATATATATATATAGAGAGAGAGAGAGAGAGAGAGAGAGAGTTTTGCTATCGTTGTTTTTAATCTTTTTGTTTTTCTTTTTACTTACACGGTGTTTCATTATTTTCTTTCCGTGTGACCGTCTTCAGCTTTGCCAAGATTCTGGCTGCGTCTTGGCCACGCTTTGCCAAATCCTTGCCAACCACTTGTACCAAGAGTTGTAGATCATGGCACCATGAGTATTTTTCTTCGACATTCATATTGCTACTGGATATCAAGAAATAGATGTGTACACCTTGTGTTTCAACTTGGCAATGGTACAGAGGATTTGGCACCCTTAAGGTGAAAATGACGGAAAAAACCTTTCTTTCTTTAAATAATAAGGCGGATTTTAAGTAATAGAAAATTTTTTTTTTTGTTTTTTTTTCTTCGTATTCTTCATTGTTTAATAATTGATACTTGTGTCGATCTGATGAATGGCTTTCACAATGAGATCTTTATTGACTGCCAGACATATTTGCTGTGGGCCAGTCTCTGTGTACGTTTGAACAACGCAAGAAATAAGTGGTATATAAGAGAGATACGAAGAAGTTAAGAACGCAAAAAATCCTTACATGAAGTTAAACAGCCAATAACTGATGAACATTCTGTCTAGGAATCATTTATTATAATAAATATAATAATAATAATAATAATAATAATAATAATAATAACAACAATGCAGCGGCAGTTCAAGATCAATATAAGAAATAGAGATACAACAAAGTCGCTCAAATCCTATACTGGAATATATGCAAACTGAATGAATTAGACCACAATTAAAAGTTGTATGGACATACAGAGTACAGGAAAACGACAATGTCAAACTTCTTTAGGACATGCGCATACCAACTGACAAGGTCTATCAACATTACAAATCTGTTAATTTTCCTAAACAAAAACAACAGAACTTGCTCAATCGTTGATATAGCCAGCCTTTTCGACACCAAAGTGCACGAGAAGGAACATGAAAAAATAAATATCAAAATCTGAAATGGGAATTAGACTATGGAAATGTAAAGAAGTCAAGGTGATTCCCATTGCGATTGGAACGATTGGGATAATAACGAAAAGCCACCATACATGGGTTAATCAGATTCAGGAGACAGTTTCTTTGCCAATTTTGCAAAAGACTTGCCTGATGAACGGTGAAAGTGTTAAGGTATAGTTTGAATGACTATACAAAAAATATGCACGTACAGAAATGGCCACTACTGATAACATCAGGAATCACATTGCTTAATATCCGGAAAACTATTTGTTTGTGGCAAATTTAAATGTGATATTCGTTTTCAGCATACCCGAAAACTTATTTATGTTGTCATTATAAAGGAGATTGTTAAGGTTGAAAGCAAGTAAAACTTACCCAATTCCCTATACCTTTTGTTCTGCTGATAAACTTTTTTTCCTCTTTTTTTTTAAAAATTCCCAACACTTTTATAGGAGAGCGATGGCGATAGTGCAGGGGAGTACACCAATAATACTACAAAGGTAAATAATTCAAGATAGAAACATTTAATATGAGTAAAGGTAAATAATTTTCTCTTTCCTTTGATAATGTTTTAACAACATAGTCTCTTCATTCATTAATTTTCAATATTCTCTTTGTTTCTTAGTCACTGACCTCTATCCTTATCAGAAGTGTGTGTCTATTTTTCGTTGAAAATAAATCATGTTTGATGT
The DNA here is from genome assembly GCF_053919585.1 of Euprymna scolopes. Taxonomy (NCBI): domain Eukaryota; kingdom Metazoa; phylum Mollusca; class Cephalopoda; order Sepiida; family Sepiolidae; genus Euprymna; species Euprymna scolopes. Next base: position 15,209,772 of record NC_136503.1, on the reverse strand, counting down.
TTTCCATAAGAGAAAATAAATTTCAAAAGATTGTTCTTTTTATTCTTTTTTTTTAAGTGATCTTTTACGTGTAGATTTATAAACACAAAAATTGGATCGATTCTGAAATGGAAATATTCCCAAAGATTTGCTAAGAATGGTTCCAACATGTCTGATCTTTTGCGTAAATACTGAGTGTGAAAAAAAAATCTTTCAAAATCATTTTTTAAATAATTTGCCAAACAAACCATTAATGTCGTTGCAGATTTTGACAAGGAGCGGAGCACAAATATATGACATGAACTCTATTTAAAATATTTAGTTTTAAGTCATCATCATCATCATCATCATCATTATTATTATTATTATTATTATTATTATTATTATTATTATTATTATTATTATTATTATATTTTGGGGGAGTATTCATATTTACGCCTCTCTTATCTATAAATAACGAAACAAAACTGGTTTCAACATTCCTTGTCTTTCATTATTAACTGAGAAATAACCAAATGAACAGGCATTCTATTACTTGGATTATACTGACTGCTATTCTCATTTTCATCCAAAGTTTCTCCGACCTTCTACAAGTGCCAAGAACCTTTCTTTTTTTTACTACGGCACAAATACCAACCGAATCTAGGCCATTATTGAAATGGCTTATTCCATTACACTGAGATATCTCTGATCTTGCGCAGTCCCAGGAAGTCCGCTCTATAAAGCTTTGCCTTCTTTCTTTGAGAAGAGGTTAGTTTATAGTTAATCGTCTTAGGTACCCCTACTGGGAAATGTCAACGGAATTGCCCAGGCATTGTTTTGCAGGCTATAGTGGTTTTTTTTTCTCTAAGGTGTTGACTTTCCACATCCTACTTTTTTACCCTTGTGTCACATCATCTTATCGTAGGAAAGAGATAAATAACTTTTACAAGTGCATCTTGTCGAACTCGAGACTCTATACCGAAATTCGAAATGAAGCCTTTATTCAATCCATGGGAAGACATTGTTTTTGTTATGACTGAGACGTGAGAATAACACCCTACATGAGAATAGTAGTCTGAAAAATCCACATTCATCTTGAAAATTCCATAATCTATAATATAAATCTCACCTGTCTGTTTAAATGTATGTATGTCTGCCTAAAACTTTCGACAGAGGCGATGGATTTTCACAAGATCAGTATCATGTTGAAGCTCGACCCTTCGGATGACAAATATTGAAAAATTGCTAAAAACATTAATTCCCTCCACCCTCAACTGGGCACTTTTCAACAGAGAGGGGTCGCTTTTTTCACCGATATTTTCGAAAAATCGATTGTCTAGTCTTAATTTAAACCTTCGCCACTTCCGGTTTGGCGATGGGCGCAACGGCAAAGATGTCACGTTTTTTTTTCACTTTCTTTTCCTCTTTCGCAGTAAGGGTTCGAGCCTGCCTGCCTACTACCACTTTTTTTTTTGTTTGTTCAACACATACCTCCATACACCCGGACAACGCCGGACACCCAGGATAGTATAACATAATTACATGTTTTGAAATCTAAGGCAATCTTTTGTGAAAAATTAAGAATAAAAACGCACATTTATCAATTATTTTTAATTCATTGTCATTTCTCATATGTTAAATCTCCCCTTTTCTGGAAATTTGAGTACGGTTATGAATATCTCTAGCATCAAATAATCCTTATACACTGTGAAATTCACTTTATGTGATGAAAACCAAAGAGGGGAGATATAACATATGAGAAATATTTGGAATCAAGCCTTCCTTTGCTGTTATTTCAGATCATTTGAAACCATAGCAGCAAGTTTTAGTCTCCCCTCCATCACGGCCAGAGATGAAATATCAGATATTTTGTAATTCATATGCAAAAGTACGAAAACAAATAACTATGATTAAAAAATTTTATGGCTGTAAAAATGTGCCAAAAATAGGTTCTGAATGATGGATAATCCCCTTAATGTCTGACCTTAAGGGCAAATGTCACATAGCCCACTACACAATTCAGGTCATTAGCTTTCCAACGAGCCTTCATGTGTTAAATTCTGATCAATAGTCGCTGAGATTTGGAACATATAGAATTGCCAAAAAAAAGGTGGTATATATATATCTATTATATATATATATATATATATATATATATATATATATATATATATATATATATTTAAATAAGGGAGTAGTCACCAACAATGTGTATTTTTTAACATTATTTTATTATTCCGTGTCTTGGTTTTTCATTGAGAATTATGTTTGGATCATTGTAGTAGTGTTTTTAAGTCATTGAAATCGTTTACGCGCGTTTCAGACGGTCTGTGATGCGTCCTCGTCAGAAATTATTTTCAAATGTGTTGGAGATGTAAAAATGGCGATTTTCGTAGTTAATTTGAAGTTTTTCCAAGGGGTGGAGGCTTGTAAGTGTTTATTATTCATTGGTATGCTGAATTTTTATTGCTCTTTTATTGGGCTTGTCCAGGGAGACGTTGACCTGGCTGTAGTCGCTATCTCTTTCTGCTAATGTTTTTTTCTTTTCCTTTAGGGTGGGGTAGGGTGTGTGTGTGTGTGTGTGTGTGTGTGTGTGTGTGTGTGTGTGTGTGTGTGTTTATATGTGTGTGTGTTTGCTTTTATTGGTTTGGGAATGTGTATATTGTTTTATAGTATTTTGGGGTTATTTGCTTCCTTAGGAAGGCGGCTGTGGTCCGAGGTCGTTACTAATGTGTATGTGGGGGGGGGCTGGCTCCTCTGAGATAATTTAATAAACCGACCGTCTGAAACGCGCGTAAACGATTTCAATGACTTAAAAACATTA